>NC_061116.1:67815496-67943453 GCF_002878395.1 Capsicum annuum | reverse complement strand
ATATATATATATATATATATATATATATTGTAGTATATATATTTTAGTATGTGTTTTATTAAAGTAGTACATATATTGAATGGTACGTATATATGTGTATATATTTTCTATAGACTCTAAAGTAGTATATATTTAACGTATACATGTGTATATGTTTTATAAATTAGTATATATATTGTAGTATATATCTTGTAGTATATATCTTGTAGTATATGTTTCATTTAAAGTATTATATATATTTAACTAATGTATAGTCGTATACATGATTACATGTGTAACTGTGCAGATGTGTATATGTTTTTTAAATTCTAATGTAGTATATACTATATATATAGTGTATATATATTGTTTAACATATTTAAAATGTATATAGGTGGGTATATATAGTGTATATTGGAGAGAAACTTTTCATTTTCTTTTGACCGATTTTAACCAAATTTTTTAGTTTAGACGGGTTGGACCGGGTTAGGGATAATAGGCCGGTCCCAGGTTGTTTCTTGAAAATTTATTATTGGGCCCGAACTGGACCAGCCTACAACCTATTTAAATATGACGGGCCAATTTCGAGTTGATCCGGCCCGACCCCATTGACTAGTCTAGTCAACCTGTAGTTTAACATTCATAAAATTATTGTTCAATAAATTGAGTTAAGAGCATAATTTTCAGATTGTGGAATCAAGACAACTCATCTTGATAATGTCGGTTTGACATTGAATGTATTTGATAAATAGTTGAACCATTGCTAATGAGAACAAAAGCTTCATATGTTGGTTTGAAATATTATATGCAAAACTACTTGTATGCATTAAACCAATAAATTATGATTAATTCTCCTTTAAAGTTGGTTCTGAGTCAGGAACCACATATTGTCCATCTAATAGTTCTGAAGTGTGATATACGATTAATGAATATACCATAATGCACAAAGATAGATTCCTCAAAGAAGATGGAGGACATATGTTAGTTTTCCGAACATAAGGTAGAGATTATAAGAAATTATGAAATATATTAGGAATTATCATTAGATCCTCATTCAAAAGATAATTCAAGTTAAATGCCGAAAGCATCTCATATATAAGCTGCAAGTGCTCTTATTTTGTGTCCCTAAAGGACAAAGTCTATGCATGCATGAAGCATGCTAGATCAATCGGTTCCAAATAAAATAATTCTTGAAAAGGATAAGGAGTAAATAATCATAATAAGAAGGCAATGTACTCTTAAAGAGCCTACGACATAAAAATTCATAAAACCTTATGAGAGGTTCAAGTACCTGAAAATAATGAAGTAATGAGATCTCACAATGTTATGTTACATTGTGAATCGATACGAAATGATATAAATAAAAATATTTGATTCAATATTGGCACAACATTGTGAAAGATTACGAGGATCTGAATTTTACGTTTATTTAAGCATACCGACGTAGAAGTATTTATCAAGTGACATGAAAAGATGCATATTGACAAGCATAACACTTGTTTGATTTGTAGTCCAGACACTTGAAGATGTCACACATGGAATATTGAATATTGTCACTTGACAAAATTTATATGAAAACTTTTAACGATTCAAAATATTTGAAGCATATAAAAGTTTCCGGGAAACTTATTTATAATCCTTATATTGTATAAGCTTATAACTTGAAAATTATTGAAACTCTTGGAGAGTTTTTAAAAGCAATAGATTACTTGATAAAATAAGAAATATATCAATTTGGATTGGTTATGAAGTACTATATCTTAGTGCAATTGGTGCACTCATGTATCTTGCAAATGCTACAAGGTCTGATATAGCCTTTTCGATTAATTTGTTAGCAAGGTATAGTTATCCTCCTACTATGAGACATCAAAATGAGATCAAACACATGATCTTATTTTATTCTAAAGATTGCAGTCCCGATCTTGTTGATTATGCTGATGTTGGATATTTATTAACCCGCATAAATCTCGGTCTCAAACATGCAATGTGTTCACATATGGAGATACTGCCACATTTTGGAGATATACAAAGTAGTCTATCTAGCTACTTCATCGAACCATGCTGAGATCATCGTTATTCAATAAGCAAGTCAAGAATGTGTATGTTTGAGGTTCATGATACATCTCATTCGAGAAAATGTAGTTTGAAATGTGACAATGTATCCATAATTTTACACGAAGATAATGCACATGCATAGTACAACTTACGAAAGGATTCATAAAAGAAGATAGAATAAAGCACACTTCATCAAAGCTTTTCTATATACACGAGTTCCAAAAGAATAGTGATATTAACGTGCAACAGATTCGTTCAAGAGATAATGTGGTTGATTTATTCACCAAGCCTCCTTCAACTACAACTTTCAAGAAGATGGTGCACAAGATCGGGATGCAAAGCTTCAAGGATGTTCTCATTAGGAGAAGTTAATACACACTGTACTCTTTTTCCTTACGAGGTTTTGTCCCACTGGATTTTCTTTGTAAGATTTTTAATGAGACAGCTGAAATGTGTATTATTAGAGATGTGTACTCTTTTTCATTCACTATATTTTTTTCCACTGGATTTTTTCTAGTAAGGTTTTAACGAGACACATTATCTATCAATTAGATATTCTAGGGGGAGTGTTATAAATATATTACCTTATATAGTATGTGGCTACTTTACCATATATAGTGAAAATCTATTTATGAAAAAGTTAGAAACCCCAAAGTTAGTTTTTCCCTGTAAATAAAGAGGGTTTCCTTCATTGTAATTCAACCCATCAAGAAAACTCTTAGAGAAATAATAATCACTCTATCTTCTCTCTCTATTCTTCTTCTTATTTGCTTTATATTTCCTAACACTAATTGATTTTTTGTATTATTTTCTTGATTTACTCAATTGTAGTGAAATCATAAATATTTACCTTATATAATATTATTATTTATGTTGTTTAAATTAATTGTTCACATATTTTAAGGAATGACATATCTATTGAAATATTTTTTATTTGGGAATGACTTTTTGGTCATAATAATTTTTTCCATATAAGTTTCTTGATTACTAGTTGATTATTCACTTATAAAATTTTCTTGAATCTTGATTTACTCAATTGTAATGAAATCATAAACATTTTTCTATATAATATCATTGTTTATATTAATTACATATTTTGAGAGATGACATCTTTTCTTAATAGTTTTTTTAATTTGGAATGACTATAATATTTTATATATAAATTGATTGATTATATTAATTGACTAATATATGATTGTGGCATCATAAATTTTAAAAACAATAATCCTCACAAATCTTTTGAAATAACTTTAAAATATATAATTCAAGAAGATGATTTTAAGGAAAACTTCAAGTAGTTTTCATCTAATAGGGGTCAATCTTAGTTTTTTCATCCTATATGAGTCAATAGTTTTTTTCATCCAATATGAGTCAAACTTAGTTAGTTTTTACCACAATATGAAATAATATTAAATAAATAAATAAATAGTCAACAAAATATAGAATAATATGACATAATTAACTACTAATCTTAATATGAAATAATTGAACAATCATTATAGTTTTCATCCAATAGAAATAAATTTTAATACTTTTTACCATAATATGAAATAGTATTAAATAAAATAGTATGAAATCATAATAGTGTTCATCAAATATAAATGAATCTTAATTCTTTATACCACAATATAAAATAATATTAAAAAATATATAAATAATCAATAAAAATTATAATAATTTTTATCCAATAGAAATCAATCGTAATTTTTTTTACCACAATATGAAAATAAAAAATAATATTAAATATTTAAATAATCAACAAAATAGCTTTTTGTTATAAAATGATTGTTTTTTGTTGTAAGAATTCAAATGAACAGTTCTCAATATACCACTTGACTTAAATTTAGGCTAGACTATCCTCATTTATTATATATATATATATATATATATATATATATATATATATATATATATATATATATATATATATATATATATATGAAATAAGAAATAATATTAAATATTTAAATGATAAAAACATAGATTTTTGTTATAATATGATAGTTTTTTGTTATAAGAATTCAAATGGGTTGTTCTCAAGATGCCACTTCGCATATATTTATGCTAAACTATCCTCCATCATTATATATATAGATAGATATGAAATGAAATATGAAATGATATTAAATGTTTAAATAATCAATAAAATAGTTTTTTGTTATGAAATGATAATTTTTTGTTGTAAGAATTCAAATAGGTAGTTCTCAAGATGACACTTACCTAAATTTTAGGCTAGACTATCCTCATTTGTTTTATATATATATATATATATATATGAAATCAAATAGAAATGAATCTTAATTGCTTATACCATAATATGAAATAATATTAATTAATTAAATAAATAATCAATAAAACTCAAATAATTTTCATCTAGTAGAAATCAATCTTAATTATTTTTTACCATAATATGAAATGAAATATGAAATAATATTAAATATTTAAATAATCAACAAAATAACTTTCTGTTATGAAATGATAGTTTTTTGTTGTAATAATTAAATAGGTAGTTCTCAAGATACCACTTGTCTAAATTTTAGACTAGATTATCCTCCTTTATTATATACATAGATAGATATAAAATATTAAATCATATTAAATGTTAAAATAACCATCAAAATAGATTTTTGTTATGAAATGATAGTTTAATGTTCTAAGAATTCAAATAGGTAGTTCTCAAGATGACACTTATCTAAATTTTAGGTTAGACTATCCTCCCTTTTTATATATATAGATATGAAATGAAATATATGAAATAATATTAAATATTTAAATAATCAACAAAATAGTTTTTTGTTATGAAATGATAGCTTTTTGTTGTAAGAATTCAAATAGGTAATTGAGAAGATGAAACTTGTCTAAAATTTAGGCTAGACTATCCTCCTTTATCATATATATAGATATAAAATCAAATAAAAATGAATCTTAATTGGTTATACCACAATATAAAATAATATAAAATAAATAATCAATAAAAGTCATAATATTTTTCATCCAATAGAAATCATTCTTCATTGTTTTTTACCACAATATGTAATGAAATATGAAATAATATTAAATATTTAAATAATCAATAAAATAAATTTTTGTTATGAAATGATAGTTTTTTGTTGTAAAAATTTATATAGGTAGTTCTCAAGATAACACTTGTCTAAATTTTAGGCTAGACTAGTCTCCTTTATTATATATAGAGAGATATAAATAGATATGAAATATGAAATAATAGTAAATATTAAAATAATCAACAAAATAGCTTTTTGTTATGAAATGAAAATTTTTTGTTATAATAATTCAAATAACTAGTTCTCAATATGACACTTGCCTAAATTTTAGGTCAGACTATCCTCCTTTATTATATATATATGTAATGAAATATGAAATAATATTAAATATTTAAATAATCAAAAAAAAATTGTTATGAAATGATAGTTTTTGGTTGTAAGAATTCATATAGGTAGTTCTCAAGCTAACACTTGTCTAAATTTTAGGCTAGACTATCCTCCTTTATTTTATATATAGATATAAATAGATATGAAATAATATTAAATATTAAAATAATCAACAAAATAGATTTTTGTTATGAAATGATAATTTTTTGTTGTAAGAATTCAAATAGCTAGTTCTCAAGATGACACTTGTCTAAATTTTAGGTCTGACTATCCTCCTTTATTATCTATATATATAATAAAGCAAAAAAGTTTGCATAAAATTATGTCAAATGGCATATTGAGAACTAGTCACTTGGTATTTTGGCAACAAAAATCTATTTTCTTGGCAACAAAATTTATTTTAATGATTAATTATTTATTTTATATATAGATTTTTAAATTTTCATATCTATTTTCATATTTTGGTAAAGAATATTGAATGAACACTATTATTTATTTTTATCATATTTTTATATTGTGATAAAAATAATTATAATTGACTCCTATGAATGAATACTATTATAATTATTTATATATTTCAACTCTTTATATCTAATAAAGCAAAATGTTTGATGAATACTTTTGTTTATTTTTATTCTATTATTTCATATTGTGATAAAAAATAATTAGAATTGACTCATATTAATGAACACTATTATAATTATTTATATATTTCACATTGTGATAAAAAATAATTAAGTTTGATTTCTATTTAATTGGTATATAGATTATTTCATAGATAGGTAAAAATTAAGAAAATTCGACATAAAAATTCCGTCAATTACTCCTAATTCCACTATCATTAGGAGTAATTCCATAATTTGTATTCTAAATATATACTTCAATCAAGCTATAGGAGTAATTCCACAATCTGTATTCCAATTTCCAAATATATATTCCAATCAATCAAGTGATTTAAGAAGATCATCCATCAATTACACATAATTCCACTATCATCAGGAGTAATTCCACAATTTGTATTTCAAATATATATTCCAATCAAGCTATAGGAGTAATTCCACAATATGTATTCCAATATCTAAATATATATTGCAATCAAACGATACTCCTAATTCCACTATTTGTATTCCAATTTTCAAATATATATCTAATCAATCAAGTGATTTAAGAAGATAATATATTGTGTATAATATTACCATAAAAAAATAATATACATGACATAAAATCTCTTTTTTGCCATATTAATGAATTTTAAAAAATATAAAAGCAAACGATTTATAGTAAATTTCAATCAATATCGATTATTTCCTTTTTTAGCTAGAAATATTTTTGCCAATTCTACCTAAACAATTTATTACTAATTTATTGCTCAAAAATGGTAAATTGCTTACAGATTATAATCTCAATTAATTCTCTTCCATGTAGGGACTCTTTTTCACAAGTAAACAAACTTATTCATTTAAATCACTGCCTTTTATGTGACCAAATTATTTGATCAATTTATTTATTTTTACTTTGTTTAGATTTTTAAGTAAATATTAATATGGAAAATTTATTTCATATTTTAATTATCACATTAATTATATAAAAGTTATTAATTGATTAGCAGTCAAGCAACATATATGGTAAAATAATATTGTAATTAAGAGTCATTTCTATATAAAAATCTCTATGTAAAATACTATATATATGTGAATTCTAACTCCACAATATCAATCTATGAGATTATCTGAAGAAGAAAGCAAAGAAACAAGAACTCGCTCGACTAAGGAAGAGGTTTTATTCAACTCTTAGTGTATTTCCACAAAAGAAAGAAAAGACCATTGTTGTGTACACATACGGTTTGATAGAGAATTAGTTTTGAACTTCTCGATTATTTTTCTCT
The DNA here is from genome assembly GCF_002878395.1 of Capsicum annuum. Lineage (NCBI taxonomy): Eukaryota > Viridiplantae > Streptophyta > Magnoliopsida > Solanales > Solanaceae > Capsicum > Capsicum annuum. The sequence continues at coordinate 67,936,145 of NC_061116.1, read as the reverse complement.
GAATACTATTTACTCACATACTCACTATCATATTCTATAATGATTTAATATTGTAATATAGTTTCTTCTGCAATTTGTAAAAAAAAAAAAGTTGATACTAATTGCTTGAGGATATGTCTTTTGTTTTTTAATTTATTTCTGAGTAGTTGATGATTTCTAGATTATGAACCCAACCGATTTTATTTTCTTATTTAGTCTTGCTATTTTTTTGATCTTCCAATTAATAGTTGTATTCTCTTTCCTGTATTTTTCATTTCTTCGATTTTGTTTACATTTTAAAAATTTTTATTAATGATATGATTATTCATTAAACTTAACTGATACTACTTTATTTTTCTATATAGTTTTTGGAAAAAACTAAGATACAAAACCTAACTGAATTGCAAATTATTGAGTGTCATTTTGAGAAAAGGTGAATTTCCCTATTTGATTTCAAATAAGGTTGTGAATACGTGTGTATGTGTGTGTGTGTGTATATTGGTGAAATATTTATATACACATCTATATACATAATAAATTTGTATAGTCTAGCCTAAATTTAAGCCAAGTGACATCTTGAGAACTATCCTTTTGAATTCTTACAACAAAAAACTATCATTTTATAACAAAAAGCTATTTTATTTATTATTTAAATATTTAATATTATTTCTTATTTCATCTTTTGGTAAAAAAAATAACTAATATTTATTTCTATTGGGTGGAAGTTATTATGATTTCATACTATTTCATTTAATATTATTTCATATTGTGATTAAAAAAAATTAAATTTTATTTCCGACGGATGAAAACTATTACGATTGTTCAATTATTTCATATTAAGATTAGTAGTTAATTATGTCATATTATTCTATTTTTTTATTAATTATTTATTTATTTAATATTATCTCACATTTCATATTGTGGTAAAAATAAATGATTGTTCAATTATTTCATATTAAGATTAGTAGTTAATTATTTATGTTTTGACGACTATTTATTTATTTATTTATTTATTTCATAGCCTTCATATGTTTAAAAAAAGTATGTAATATTAGTTGTGCAATTACTTGACATATATGAAAAGACATACTGATTAACTCAATATGGCAGGGTAATCAATTACAATCAAGAGACATAATTGGAAAATAAATATTTTAATTGAGATGAGAAACTTTTAGTATTAATGGAAGGATGTAAACTTTTGAATTCAAATAAAACAAAAATACAAATTTAATTGAAAGATAGTTAAAATTAGATATTACTACTACATTGAGACTAATCCAACTAATTAAACAATCTTTGTATGAATTTTACTAATTACATTTTTGTATAATAGAAAATAGTTAATTGTCAATCTTGAAACAAATATTATCAAATGAGGAATATGGTAATATATATGCCACCAATATGGGTTGTGGTGCAGTGGATGGGGTTGCTCCACCCTTAATCAGAGGTCGAGGGTTTGACCCTGGTTATGAAGAAAACTCTGTTGGGAGCGCTGCCATCTTAATGGGCTCTGTAACGCGTGATCTGGATTAGTTGGAGCTCCAGTAATGGCACCGGACATCAAATGGAAAACCAAAAAAAAATAAAAATATCATCCCTCAAAATATGCAAACAATATAAATAATGATATTATATTAAAAAAATTATGATTTCATTACAACTAAGTAAATCAAGAAAGTATTATAAGAAAAATATGTGAATTAATAATCAATTAGCAATCAAACAACTTATATGAAAAAAGTTTAATTGACATTTTTTTTAAAAATATTTCAACTTTAATCGCAAATAAGCTTGACCTATTTTTGTAAAACAATAAATGAATGAATATAAGAAAATTCGTAATTAGGAAAATAAAATAATTGTTACCTTATTTGAGTGATTAGAAAATTATAAATATAATTAAATTATCAATTGGCTATAGTCAAATTATAATTTTATAATAATATTTTGAGAAATAAATCAGTAATTGAGAAAAGAAAATTAATTGTCATCTTTTTAAAATTCTTCCCCAAATTATAAAGGCAACTAATATCAAATTAATATAATCAAAATATAAAAATATGAGAAATTTCTGGGATTGAATTTCCTAAATTATAAAGGTAACTAATATCAATTGTTTCCTTTTTTGAGTCCTTTATGTAATTGTACATTAATTAAATATAATCAAGATATAAAATCAGGACAGATTTAAGGTAAGCAGATATTTATAATATTAGTAATAATTTTATTTTAATCAAATTAATTAGATTAAATTGATGTAAAAATCAATTAATATTGAGAATTATTTTAACAGAAAATATATGCAAAGTTACGTAATTGATATACATATATTGGTAAAAAAACAACGAACATTGACTACTAATTTAGCCATAAATATATTTTGAAATTTACAACATTAAATTTAAGGAACTTGAGTTTATATATTATGATTATAAAATTGATTCTTATTAATTGAAATTAATTGGTTGATTGTGTTGTCGTATTACAATTATGTCGTACATTATTTATTTAATGTAAATACATATAATTAATTAACTTATTTTGTGCAATCTACTATGAACTTATTAATTCAAATAAAATAATTTTTAAATGGTAAGTTTGGACTATATAAGAAAAGAGATTATTTTGTTGAAATTTTAAATTAATATATCTTAATCTATTTTAGCGGGGTATTAGTCTTCAACAAGATCTCCACATTTAAATGGAGTAATTGTATGGCTTTAGCATCTCTTATGTATTAAAAAAAATAGAGACAAAAAAAATATAATACCACAACATTTTTGGATTATTTAATTCATTTATCACGTTTTAAAATATTATTTATATTAATTCAGTGATGTTTATATGGAAAAGTTAAATTTTGAAAAAATAAATACCTTAAGTTTTATAATTTAAGTTAGTTTGTGTACTAATTTTAAAAGTTACTTTATAATTTACATTCTATTTTTATTATATGAAAAATTTGATCTTATATGACTATATATACTAATTCAATAACACAAAAATATTGTCACACTTTTCTTCTCTTTCTCTTTGTTATTGTTATTGATTATTAGCCTTATTGGTATTTATCAAGCTTTTCATTATGAATATGTCGAAATAAGAATTGTCAATAGTTTGCTAAATATTAATTCAAAATTTTCAGGCTTTAAATATAAAGGTTTTGACATAATAAGAATCACACATATTGATGAAATATTATCAATATTTCAGAATGAGAGTTCAGCAGAAGAATATACATATGAGAAGGTTGAACAATGTAATCACAATGTAACATAGGTTTGAAACAAGAAAATCATTTGTTGAAAATGATTTGAATTATTCGTAGTGATTCTTCTTTCTTGAGAAAATTAAGTTTGTTAATTTTTTAATGTCTTTATGCAAATATAAATTTATACTATGAATAATATAATTTCTTGATTATATATTATTTTGAGGTCTTGCATAATTATGATAAAAAAATGATTGATTTTTTATTTTATTAATCGTTATTCAATATCATATTTTGGTATAGTAAAAGATCCGCATATTAAAGGACCGTATTCACTAATTAATAATAAGATTTAAATAAAAAGAAACCTATAAGAAGGTCACTATATATTCAAACAAAATAGGTTTGAAACAAGAAAATTATTTGTTAAAAATGATTTTAATTATTCATAGTGTTTTTCTTTCTTGAGAAAAATAAGTTTGTTACCTTAGTGATTTCTTTATCCAATTACAATTTTTTGTAATATAGTCTCACTAAATAATGAATATATTAATAAAATTTTAAAAAATATATCAATTTTTTTGATGCGAATGAAAAATAAAAATTTCAAGATCTTGCTTGAGATTATTATGATTTATTCATTTAAAATTTTAAAATTTTTAAAGGTAAATTTTATCTCTTTTTTATATTTAGTATTTTATGATCCTATTTTGACTCAAATGTGAATGTTATAAATGGTATAACTAGAACGATAATATTTTTTTTTTATACTTGGTCTCCTTTCAATATTCGTATATTGGTAAAAATTTTCAACAAACTCAAATTGATTTTATCTACTTTTTTAATTTTGAAGTAATTTATTATGAATTATTTGTTATGAACTATTCAAGAAACTATAATTGATTGGAGATTTTGACTTACATTTCATTAGTTTATGTTGGCTTATTTATTGGTCAATGAAATATTTTGTTATGTTTTACTATTTGATAAATTTGTAAATCTAAATTATTTTTTAAATCTATCTTTATTTAATGATTTCTTTTATTTAAATATCATCCGCACATCATGCGGGTACTAATACTAGTATATATATATATTTGTTATGAAATAATAGCTTTTTGCTGTAAGAATTCAAAAAGGTAATTCACAAGATGACACTTGTCTAAATTTTAGGTTAGACTATCCTCCTTTATTATATATATATATATATATATATATATATATATATATATATATAGAAGCAGCTTCAACCGTAATTTTATAATATCACATCTAATTAATTATTATAAGTCATCCTAATATTAAAAAATTAATAATATTAATAAAAAAGCAAAATAGACATAAAATGAAATTAAATATTTATGTTTTAAATTAACTTGACATTTTATATGAGGTGTACTTAAATTTTTTTCACAAGTATTTTTTATAGTAATTTTGTTATATCACTTCTAATTAGTTATTATAAGTCATTAAGAAATGTTTGCTTCACTGTTTCAATCGTGATATTTGGTTGACTCTCGAAATTATATCAGTGTAACTTAAATTGAAATACAAGAGCAAGTATTATAAATCATAATAATTAAAAACTTAAATTATTTTAAAATATAATTGACTATCAATGCCACAAAAATTTGGACAAGAAGAGCAACATATATTATTTGAAAATTATATAAAAAATATTATAAATTGTAATAGCTAACAACTTAAAATATCTAAAAACATATTAAAAATATGATTGATTATCTAAATTCTATTTGTGTCACATAAATTGAGGCAAAAAAATAACAAAAATTTTTTTTCTGCTTTTTTAAATATTTAAAAAAGATATTTTTCTAGAAAAATAAATCTTATATAAGTAAGAAAAAATAACTTTATTGATAATAGTAGGGAAAATAATTTTCAAACACTTCAGATTCATTGCCCTTCTCATCCAATCCTTTAGACCACTAGGTGGAGTCGTGTGGGTGCAAGTTCAGTTTGCAGCTATCACGTCCAATTTGTGATCCCTGTTGCAGTAGCAACAAAGGCTTTGCAACGCTCAGAGGTTGCATCAGTTAGGCAAAAGACTCCGAATTCATTTGAATATCCTTTCGAAGAAAAATTATATTGTGCATACAAGGTTGAATTCTTCATTGAATTGTGATCAATCAAATATTGCAAAGTCCTGATATTTATTACCGATCAGAATTGAATGATAACGAAATTTGATATATACCGACACCATAATATTCTATTGGGAAGGAAGATCAGAATTAGAAATTGATAGAAAAGCAAGAATATAGGCTTGTGTAAGTAGGAAATAAAAAATATTTATTCTACTTCTATCATGAGCTGTGGATTTGAATCTAAGAGAAATTCTACAGAATATTTGCTATGCTGAAAATTTTAAATTTGTGTGTTTATTTTTTCATATTTTGTATTTTGTTAGTGAAAATTTTGCTTCTACAATTGTTTAACCATTCTACCCCGCCATAGCTAAAGTTCTATTTCTCACCTCATTCCATCCCCATCATATTGCTTTATATTGCGTATAAATATTCTTCAAATAATTTTTTTCTTATTTTCTAAACACTAAAAACAAGTAAAAAATCTAATTATTTATAAGGAAAAAATAATTTCTACAAAAATACTCTTCATGCAAAATATTTCCTTCGTACCGAAAACAGCCCTAGAGATGATTTAACAAGAGTGTAAGGGTAGATTTTCACTATGACGTAGCTCTCTATGATTTAATTAACAGTAAATTTTTACCTCAGAATATTTATTCTCATCTTATGTACACCCTTTATTCAAAATAAAGTGGTCATATATCCCCTTCATTACATTAAACTTCAAATTTTATGTTATATATCTATTGTTATTGATACAATATTTGCGTTAAAAATATTCTCTCTCTTTCTCTCTTTATATATACTAGTTTAGGTGTACGCGCCTTGCGCGTGTACTTCACTTTAATAAGTTCAAACGTTAATAAAGATGAATATAATAATTAAATTCAATATTTTTTGAATATGTAGAGATGAAGAATTTATTTAATTAAACCTAACCTTTACCGAAAAAAATTCTCAAAGCGGATCAACATTCATCTACCACCTATAAAATGCAACAAAATAATATGATGACAGAGACACCACAACAATACAATTAAATCTAACCTTTAAACAAAATTTTCTCAAAATCCTCCGACAATCATCTATCACCTGTAAACTATAACAAAATAATACGATAATAGAGATATCAAAACAATACAATTAAAACTAACCTTTACACATAAAAAAAAAATTCTCAAAACAGAAATATCAAAACAATACAATTAAACCTAATATTTACCTAAAAAAATTCCTCAAATCCGACGTACATTCATCTACCACCTGTAAATTCATCTACGACCTGTAAACTACAACAAAATAATACAATAGTGATCACAAAGCTTCAATTTGATGAAAATAATTTCTGGCTGAACGAAAATTTTGACCCTAAAATATGACTTGAATGAAAACAAAGATGATATATAAGCAAACACGTTGAATTCTATTATGTTGATAAAAATAGTGGAGAGGTTGAGGGTTAAAAAATTAAGGATCCACCAATCTAGACATGCAACTGAATCAAGTTGATGAACATCAATCATATTTTTTCAATAGGTAAACCGGTTTCTTTTCTAGTTTAATGTGTATCTCAATATTAATATTTATAGAAGTATTTACTTAATAGGGTCCTATTTAGAAGAATTTTTCTAATTAACCAGTACAAAGAAAAATATTAATTGATTCTCCTTCCATATATTTTAAGTGTTTATATATATATATACCAAAACAAAGATATATTTCAATAATATTATGTTTCAATGTTTTAAAACAAAGATATAAACAAAGATATATTTCAGTAATATTCTTCAATAAATAATGATTTTTTAGTATACCAATTTTGTAAAACCGACTCAGTACTCCCTCTTTCCCACTGTTTCTTCATGTTTATCATTCTTATAGTTTATATTTTTCCCAGAGTTTTTTATGTTTTTTTTTTAATTTTTATTTTATCCTGTTCATCTCTTCCTCTTAATCTATGTTCTTAACATCTTACTTCTTTAACCACACCCCGAAAACTTTAGTCTGGCAGCTAACACTCGTCCTTTGTCTATTTTGTAGACCTGTTGGACTATCGAGGCAAGAATTCCTAGAAATTTACAGGTTAATCCATCGTTGTTATTAAGAAATTAAGAGGCTAACCATATACTAAGGGTAAGAATGTTACAGAAAATTTAATTTACATGATGTACAAAAAATATGTAAAATAACTTTAAACATGGACATAAGAATATAAATATAAATATTTTTGGTGGGGAAAAATATGTAAATAAGAACTTACATGAAGTAACTAGGAGAGAGGTTTCCTTTTTGGGAACCCCCTTAAGATCGAATAGAAAACTTGGAGCTTTTATTTAAACACACTGATACAAAAGTTTATACAAAAAACTTGGATAGGTTTGTTGGGAGGAAGGGTTTACATATTTCAGGTATGTTTTGAGGTTGGTTGATTACACTCTATCTTCCTTCTACAAAATGTACGCCTTTTATAGGCAAAAACTAGATAAAGTAGTGGTTCTAAAGATTACTACGTGGCCCAGACATATGTGGCCGACACTAAAAGATAAGAGATAAGAAATAATCTTAATAATTCAAGTCGGGTACTCATTGGACCCCATCGTCACATGCATTATTAATTTTTCTTCCAGACTTATTTTGACGCGTGCTTCAATAGTTTTTCTTTCTTTTGGAAAGTAGTGATAAAGGAAGCACTCTGACATTGATTTAACTATTACAAGATATAAAGTGGGCATCCCTACCTGACTATACTATCTAATAACACAAATTGTATGTTGTCTTTACTATGTATCCAAGTTGTGCAGGGCAATTGAGTCGAAGCTCATTTCTGAGTCATTGTCTTCGCATGGATCCTGAGCATCTTGGAAATGTGCAAGATGACTTGCAATACTATCATCTTCGTCTGATCTTGAAGAATTATTGTCTGTATTATTTATTTCTGGAACAGTTCTGTCTGAATTGGTAGTGGGGTGTCCATCTGGTTGTTCATTTATATGTTTATCTTGTGTCTGGTTGTTAAAAAATTTGTCTAAAGTCCGTTTGATTATAGTCTCTATTGTTTCATTTTTCCTTTTAGATATTAAAGTCTTCTTTAAAATCTTATTACCTGATTTTGCTAACTTATGTTTTGATGAAGAACATCCTTCATCTTCACTTTTTTGGCAAAGTGACAGCCATTAACAGTTTTGATTTGTCTTTACCGGTCACCGTTTGAACCGGACTAGCTGTACCAACATCCGGTACAGTGGATTTTTGAGCATTTAGTGGTAAATGCACACCCTTTTCATCCATTTTTTGAGAAGATGGAGAACTATGTCTGAGTCTGTGTTTTTGCATCTGTCTTACTTACATTTATCTGATGGTTGAGTCTTGCTTCTAATAGTTGTACCTGCTTTATTAATCTAGTATTTTCCATGAGGAGTGATTCTTTCTGAGCATTTAGCTTCTTGAAATTCTCCGTCATAGAAGAACAATGGTTGCAGAAAATAATCTTTCCCATCTCTTTTTGTAAATTATACCGAGGTATTTGATCTGGGTTCTGTTTGAGTAATGGTGATATATAATAGTTTGGTCCTATATATCTCTAGCATGATTTGTGGCTTCTGTAAAATCATTAAAACCTTTGAAAAGAGGGGTTTTAAAACCTTGTATTGAATCTAACACTTCTAACCATGTTTGGAAAATTCCGTTAGTCTTTCCATGAATGACTACATAATATTTAAACTTACGCCTACTTTTTTCTGCCATGTAATGGCATAAAGAATTCATGGATGCCATAAAATGATTACGATTTTGTCTATTATAAGATATCTAAATATTGTCTACTAAACACTTTTGGGGTCTATCTAGAATGTAGTCTGGTCTTATTCTAAATGATATGTTACTCTCAGGGTAAGCAATTAAGTTAAATGGTCTGAAGTGAATTCTTTCCATTGTTTCTAAAGATTCTAGTGGTCTAAAATTTAAATTACCTAACATTGTCTGTTGATATGAATCTGAAGACGAAGCTACGCCCTTGCCTTTATCTGCTGGAGGTTGTCCTGTTGGTCTCATACTGAAAACAAATGAGTCTGATTAAACTTATTTATTTATTCCCAGTTGTAATCTACGTAACTGGTCTGCTAATTCATTTTCTTTACCTTTTATATGTTCAAATACAATATTCTTATAAACAGATATGGTGTCTGTAAAATTTAGCCATCTTCTTCTACTACTAGTTTTGTCATTTATTTTTTGATGAAATTTAAATTTCAGACAATCTCTGATGGGATCTATAGAGTCCACTTTTGCTTATGGCCCTGTATATTTTAACACTCAACCAAACTTACAACTATGTTTGACTGGTATGAATATTCTTGAAGATTTAACTTGAAATGTGAAAACTCATGGCTATAATTATGCGCCTGGATCTGAACTTATATGTTTGTCTTATCGTATTTATTATCATTTATTATCTACTTTAAATCCTCGATGTAAATTGATCGAAGATGCTTCTGATTATACTATGCTTATCGAAACCAATTTTCCAAGATCCAAGGTAACCACGAGGAGACCTATTAGATGGGATGAGATTAATTTTCCAAAAACATGAATTTTAAATTCGGTCATTTCTCCAAAACAACTTACGGAGGATGTGACAAATTCTGAGTTAACTCATGTAACTTAAAATACAGACGGAAGAATTTGTCTCCAATTTGACGATAATCTACCGTTTATAATCGAAATTCCTTTTCCATACCTAGAATGTTACCTGCTATGCATCATATCTCTCCAGTTGAACCAGTATATGGTTTAGCTATAAGTCGTGCTGCATCTTTACATACTTTAAATTCTGCAGATTCACATATTCCATTCAAAAATATTAAAAAAATTAAAATCAATCCTAAAACAAATATAGTTTAAGCTAATGACAATATCCCAGATAAGGATAACCCCACTCCCTCCGAAATGGAGTTTTATGTTAATTCTTATTAAATCACGATTCCTCATCTAATTGATTTTATCCCTGGTTCACAGACAAGGAATTATATTAAAAATAATTTTTTTTTTGTGAAAAATGGAAAATATTTGTGACATGGTTTTTCGAAACTTATAGTCCTGATGAAATGAAAAATATCTCTGAAGAATTCTATGAAATGTGTGCATTACATAATCAAATTATTTGTTTTGTGCCATGGTTTATATCTACATATCTGCCTTTATATGTAAAACTTATTGGAAGATTGTACCAAGATGCAAATGACACCATGACTCAGGCCATTTACCCTCCTCAATCACCTTTTATATTACCAAATAATACAAGAATAACTTTCTCTGCTTTTAAAAAATTCATCGATAATGAAGTTGGAAAAAACACTATTTCAGAAATAAATAGTCTAATTGCTCAAAATAATTATTTGAGCCTTTATGTGAAAGTTCTTAGAGAATATATTCTCTTGATAAAAAACTAGATATCATGACGGATTTGATTAAGAAGCTAAGTGATAGTCAAAAGTCATCTAATATTGCCTCTACCTCAGAATGCAAAACAAAAAAATTGACAGCTAAGCCTCATGTTCAAAGACCTCCTGATATTCAAGGATTTGAAAAACCCACTGATTTAGAACGGCTTAAAAAATTACTTGAAAAGAAATTTGCTAGTTTAAATATAAGACCCATGAATTTGTCTAATAATTTTGCTGATGCTATTGAATCTCTTTCTAATAATTTTGAAGATATAAAGTCCACTCCAATTTTGAACATAGGAGTGGAAATCCACTCAGAGTTAAATAAACTCAGAGGATTGGTACGAAAGCAACCGGGAAAAAAATATGCTGATATTCCTCGAATGCAAACTGCCTATTATCCATGACCAACTCCTCAAGATGTTCTGATAGAGGAAAGAGAGTGGTCATTGAAAAATACGTCATATAGTGGAGATCATATATATGAATAGAACTTAGATGGATTATCTGAAAGACAATTATCTATATTGGTCCATTGCATGCTAATGTATTCTACTATTGTAAAAGTCTCTAGCCCGAAAGATACTGAGGACAATCTTGTTCGAACAGATGCTACTATATGTAAAATGATTGTTGCAGGTTTTACTGGCCAACTTCGTGACTGGTGGGATAATTTTCTTTCTAACAAAGAAAGAAATAAAATGTTTGAAGCCAAAAATATGTTGCCAAGTATTGATAACCTAGGTAGAGAATTACCAGAAGGTAGAGAAGATGCTGTATATACCCTTATGCTAACTATTATTCAACAATTTAGAGGTTGATTTACCAACCAACATGAGAATACTCGTACCCTCTTAAATGACCTTAGGTGTAAACATTTAGGAGAATTTAGATGGTACAAGGATACTTTCATTAGTAGAGTTATGGATCTACCAGAATCTAGATTTGAACATTGGAAGGCTAGATTCATAGATGGTCTTCCACCTCTTTTTGCAGAAAGGGTTAAAAAATCAATCAAGGGTCAATATGGGGCCATTCCTTGGATGGATTTCACTTATGGTCAGCTTATAACAGCTTGTACCGAAGAAGGTCTAAAAATTTATAATGATTTAAAATTGTCTAGACAAATTAAGCTTGATAGGCTTAAAGAAAGATCCTAATTATGTGATTTCAGTGGATAATTTGGTATGGAAAATCATACTTCCGCCTCTAGAAAAAGGGGTCATAGACATATAAAACCCAATGACCCAGATAAACCCTATAGAAAGAGGAGATCTAGACATAGAACTAAAGAAGAGCGTGAAATTAGAAAAATCCAGCATAAGTCTACTAGATTTATGAAAAATAGGTCTAAGAGAGACTTATCAAAAATCAAGTGTTATAATTGTGGTCAATTTGGTCATATTGCTCCAAATTGTAAACTTTAAAAACTCAAGTCCTTAGGACTTTCTGATGAGATTCATGATAAGGTCTATGATTTGTTATATACTTCAGGTTCTGGATTTGATTATGAATATGATTCTGAATCTGAAAATGATGTTGAATTACCTGATTCAACTGACAATGAGAATCATGAAAAAGCTAATGCTAATACTTGCACTGATTGTAATAATAATGTTTGTGATTGTGATGATGCTTTTTATAAATAGTAATCCCAGTTAAAAGATTTAGATTTAAATGTTCAAACAATTACTGTTGATAGTGCTTTAGAATTATTAAAAAAAGTGACTGATGAAAAGCTTAGTCAAAAAATTATTGGTCTTGCTTCTTCACAACCTAGCACTTTAAAGCCTGCTGATAGCAAATATGTTAAGAAAACTACTGAATCTGTTATCGATATTATGCCCTATTCCTTAACTGAAGTTAATAGACGTCTTGTCATCAGCGAAACACTTGGTAAAGATACGTCTCTTGATGATTTGAAAATACAAGTTGAAAATTTAAAAAAAGAAATTATTTCTTTGAAATAAAATCAAATGATTTCTGATCATAGAATTCAAATATTGAAAATATTTCTCAAATTGATATTATTTCCAGTTCCAAAGGAAAAGACAAAATTACTGAAAATTCTAACAATCAAATTATTCGTGATATTGGTGTAAAAAATAATTTCTTCTTAGGTGAATGCAAATTGTTACTGCCCATAAATGGTATATAAATTGTACTATCTTGATTAATAAAGAATTTTCTGTAACTGATATGGCTATGATTGATAGTGATGCTGATGTTAGTTATATTTAGGAAGGATTAATTCCAACCATATATTTTCAAAAAATAACGCATATAGTCAAATCTGCATCTGGTCATTCTTTTGATATTAATTATAAATTACCTCATGCACATATCTGTAGAAATAAGATTTGCATTTTGCATTTCTTTTTCTTAGTGAAAAATCAATTATATCCTCCTATTATTTTAGGAACACCGTTTATAAATGCAATTTATCCTTACACGCATATTGATGCGAAGGGCTTCAAAGCTACCTATAAAAACCAAGAGATTTCTTATCCTTTTGTTACAGATCCAGTAACAAGATACATAAATGCTTTGATTAATATGAAGCAAAAACATGTGAATTTATTACAACTTGAAATGATGAGTATGAATGTTCGTAAAAATATGAATTTTGTAAAAATTCAAGAAAAATAAAATTGATATCTGAAAAATTGATTATGGATATTTGTGCTGATCACCCAAATGCTTTCTGGAATCGCAAAGAACTTGTTGTTACTCTTCCATATGAAGATGATTTCAGAGAATATAGTATTCCCACAAAATTCAAACCCTGCCAAATGAACACAGAGTTAGTAGAATTTTGTAAAAAAGAGATTGACAATCTCTTACAAAAGGGTCTCATAAAACCCTTAAAATCCCCTTGGTCTTGCACTGTATTTTATGTTAATAATGCTACAGAGAAAGAATGAGGTATGCCTAGACTTGTTATTAATTATAAACCTCTTAATAAAGTTTTAAAATGGATTAGGTATCCAATTCCCAATAAAAAGGATTTATTATCTAGATTATATAATGCCAATATTTTTCAAAATTCAATTTAAAATCTGGATACTGGAAAATTCAAATTTTTAAAGAACACACTTATAGAACTGCTTTTAAGGTGCCTTTTGATCAATACTCTATAGGGTATTCTATACCAATTTTTGGAAAAAACTAACCAGAAAAGACTCCCTCACTAAAATCCCGCATGGATGGGACTTTCTCGAATCTATTAATTGAAAAATAGTCGAATACTCTGCTGCTCCACAAAAGAAAGTCGTGGATGATAAAAGTCTAAGTTATATTTCTAGAAGAATCTCTATCCATGAAGGAGACAAATTAGAATTGATTGAAAAATATTTCGAAGAAGTCCGAAAAAATTTGATAAAAATTGTGGAACAATGTTTGAATACTTCTATGAAAAGTCTTACAAGTGAAGAAACTGAAGATATCCAAGAATCTCAGCCACTTCCGCCATAAAATATTCTCAATGATGAAGAAATTGAAAAAACTGAGGAATTACTCTACCAGATAAAAAGAAAAGACAAGATGTGATAAGAAGGACCCATCTACTAAGTCATTTTTACTATGTATGGGACCAAGATGTAGGGCCCTTTGTAATAATAAAAACATTATGCGCTACTGTGCGCAGATTCCTTTTTTCCTATATATAGATACCTTATTTGTTAGAGAGGCAGTAGTAGTAAAAAAATTCCTCTTTCATTTTCTCTCTCTAAGTTTACTCTCCCTGCTCTCTTTCCCTCTTGTATAATATTTCAAGGCTTTAATAAAAGAAGGCAGCTAGCCGACATTTACTATTTCGGCCCTGCACTCGGCCACTTGTAAGGTATTTATTTCTTTTGTTTCTAAAGTACTTTTAATACTTCTTCTTCCTTTCCAACCGTGACTATGTCTGGCTAAAAAAACTTCTCATGCCTATGTTGGAAATCTAACCTCTCTTACTAGATAATTATGAAAAATACAGACTTTATCAAAATATGAATGAATTTTTCTATGGTTTCTTAACGTGGTTCCAAAATGGTGGTACAATCAAAATTTAATATGGTTTATGTTGGCTCTGTCTCTGTGACTACGTCTAGTAAGCTGTGCCTCTTTATCCTAATAACATTGAAGAAAAGGGCGACCTTTTTCATAGTAAGAACTTCTAGACACATGGGTTCAACATAAGTATATTAAACAACTGACAAACCCCTTGTTTGGGTAACAGATTATATCTTCCATGCAGTCATCAAGTTATTTAAAATTCTTTTATATCTCGGTTGGTGTTTTGGTTCGGTGTTCCGACTAAGACTTAATCCGATGCTTATAAGTTAGTCTTCTAGGCAGAACGGCTTACCCCTGCATCTTCAGATCCTGCTTATGGTGGGTGGGAGGATTATCATGTCTTAGTGGTGTGAAGATATTTTTAATTATCAAAAGATATATTGTTGGTTCCATTTTATTATAACCTCCTTTTATTTTCTCACCCCTCCGTCCCCACATCTTTCAATTCACCTCTCCACCAACATAGGATATTTTTATTTTTTAAACTTAAATTTACTCATGCCATTTCATTTCACAAACTACAATAACACAATTACAAGATCAAGGGACAACAAAAAGTAGTAATGGACATTTGGTCATGAAATAAAAAAAATATTTTAAATTTTGAAACTTAAATTGGAGTTGTGTTGATCATACTTTTTTGTAATAAAGGACCGTTTGGCCATAGATAATATTTACTATATTCCAAAATAGGTTTTCACTTTATTCTGAAATACTTTTATTGAAACCCTTGGGGGTTGCACCACACAGTGAGGGACCAGGTCCTTCAAAGTCAAACACAAATGATAGAATAGTAAAGCAATTATGAGGTGCTAGAAAAAAGGCAGTGCAGGAAAGTAAAAATACAGGATTTTTACGTGGAAACCTAGGAAGGGAAAGAACATGGCTTGCCCTCACAAGCACCAAAATAGTCCATTATAACCAATTTCTTAATTACAAACTCGATTGTGAACCTAACTCTAGGTTCCTCCTGCTTGCAATACCTCTATTACAAACACTCGTTGACACCTCTGCCAAGTTTTCCTCAACAACTGGCTAACTCTAACCAACTACAAGCTTAGGCAACTCTAACTAAGCACTCCTCTCATCACAGGAAAACACTACTCTTGTAGCATGAGTAGTTCGATTACAAATCAGTACTCAAGAACACTCACTCTCTCTTTAAGCATATTACAAAGATAAGAATATGAGCAATGCTTGAGCAATCTTAAAATAGAGTTTCTGCTGCCTCACTCCACTCTTTAGATTTGTGCAAAAAACTCAATTTGATGAAGAGACGTCTCTTTCCTTTTATAGCTGAGTGATGATTAGGGCTGAAAGATTATTGGACCAGCTGTCCTAATCAGTACAAAGTAGCACTTGCAAGTTTGTTACATAAGATGACAAAAGTGTGCAGGCAACGCGTGTCAGCTGTACTGTACCTTGCACATCCAGGGACCTGGTCCCTTACAGTTAGCTGCTCATCATCAAAACTACATATAGCAATTTTCCCCCTTTTGATGATGACAAACCAACCACACAGTTTTGATTATCAATGCACATTTATCATATTTAATTAGTGTTATTACCACCTGAAGATGAATGTTCCCCCTATCATCATGCAACACAGGGACCTGGTCCCTTGTTGTTATTTGTAGCAAAAACTTCTTGTTTGCTTCCCCCTATCATTGTACCTTATCATTCAATTAGCACATCACTTACTTTCCCCTATCAGCATGAACCACACATGAGCACACCCTATTAGCATGCACCACATATGAGCACACTTACACATTACATGGTATCTGGTCTCTGCACACCACACTCATCATAGTTGGTCCTTATACATGAAGTCATATTCCCCCTTTTAGCATCATTGAAAAAGATTAACAGTAAACCATAAGTAAAGATAGGTGCAGGCTAATTAACTTATAACCACTGGGGCAACACTAACATAAAGTACAACTTTAAAGTAAAGGAAACAAATGAGGCACTCAAGAAGAAATTCATTCATTATCCATTAAGATCAGTACCAGTACAATGTACCAAAAATTTATAAAACAACTATTTGTAAAAATCTTTGTTGACACCTAATTTTTTCCCTCCACGACTAAATTTAATCATGGGTTTCTTCAATTTTAAATAAAATTATAATATTTATTTTATTCAAATAAAAAGGGCTTTTCAAAATATTTATCTGGGCAACTTTTACCATTTTAAGTAAAGTATATATTTTATCATATTTTAATTATACGAAATTATATAATGTTGTTACTTAAATATTTATTCTACAGAATATTGGATTTTAATTTAGGATTATCCTAAAAATAAATATGATGATTAAAATCTTGATTTAAATGTAATTTGTTCTTAAAAATAATTTATTTGGAGAAATACTTGTTTGATTTTACTAAATCAAGAAGCCTGGGATTAAAGGGAGAATTAATTCGAATAGAATTTCAATTCAATTTAACCATTCTATTAGATTTGATCATAATTGAAACTAAATTGACAACAATTGCAATGCAATTGACCAATCAACTTTTAATTTGGTCAAAATTTAAATAAAATATGCTAAATCTTAATTGAAATTATTTTTGAATAACCTTTAGTCTAATTTAGATTATTTTTTCTAAATAATTCTTAAATTACCAATTTCCTAATTTAATTAGGGTTATTTTAACCCAATCAAATCTAATTGGGGTTATTTTAACCCAATTAGATTTAATTGGGGTTATTTTAACCCCAAGTAAATCTAACTAGGCTTATTTAATATCCTCAATTATTAACCCAATTCTGCAAGCCCACTCCCCATCCAATTAGCGCAACAACACTTCCAACACCAATGGCCTAATCTCCCAAACCGACCCAGCCCAATCATCTTTTCCCCTTCACCATCAGCCAACATACGACTTCCAACACAATAAATAACAACATCATCACTGACAACTCCAAATAGAAGTAAACAACGGCTTAAACCTAACTTTGATGACTACATCAAATCGACCCGAACCCGACCTCCAATCTAATAGTTTCAACCAATTGGTTCCAAACCGCGTCGACCCGCCAACAACCCAACCTTAACCTGCTTAGGTGGCATGTGATTTCATACGAAAAAGTTAAGAATCTTCTAGAAATTGATGAGTTAGCTCAGCCAACGTTCAAATTTGTTGTTTGTTGGAATAGAGTCATATGAATTCGTACACATTTGTGCGAATTCTTTTGGCTTTGGAGATATATTATTTTCCCTAAATTCTCATTGGCAGAACTCATTCAAATTCTTCAAAAGATCCAAAATCAGTAAAATTTGAAGGAGAAATTTGATTACCAGAAAAAGGGTTGAAAATATTCTTGTTTGAAAATTCTGAAATTACCCCATTCGAATTAATCGCTCATCGATTGAGACCTAAGGAGAGAACCCCCAATTTTTTCTATAAAATCTCATAGTGAGCTGAAAATATACGAGTCAGGGGAAGGGAAAAAGAACCCCCGAGCAGAAAAAATATCTTGAAATCATTGATAAATTTTGAGTAAGGAAGCTTTTGATTGAAAATTTTCTTTTTCTTTAAAAGTTTTAACTTACCGGTGGTGATGAGGAAACTCCGTCAAAGGCTCGAGTCACGTTTTGATGCCCCTAAGGAGGTAAAATTCTCGACACTTTATTTTCGTGATTCTACCTCATTTTTTTTCATAGTAGTAATTTAGTTTCTCTTAGATGCTGGGATTTGTTTGTTGTAGAGGCCATGAATGGCCATAGGATTTATGTGGTCGTGCGGTTTTCTTTCTCACTCCTAAAATTTTCTCAATTTGGAATGATTAGAAAAGCATTTATTCCTTGTCATTGTTGCAATATATGTGAAAAGTTCTAAAAATTGTAGCCCTTATTAGTTATTTTCTTCAATTCATTTTGTCTTGATGGTGACTGAACTCGTTTAGGCTAGATTGTTAGTGAATAGATCATCTTTTTCCTATCTTGAAATTTACATATTTTTCCAGGGATATGTTCATCTTTCCCCTAGGTTGAATTTACATTGTGTTGCCTGGGATCAGAATTTCAGCTTGCGTAATCCCTGAAAGTTCCCTTTTTTATTATTCTTATTTGTTATTTTGTTAAAGCAGAAGAGGAAGATTAGTGAAGTATGTCCATTTTTAGAGTGGTTTGTGAGTTGAGTAAATCTTCTAGATAAACAGCCCTTTTTGGAATTATAATTGGGATTACTTCTCTTGGAAATATATTCTCGAATTATCATCCCTTCACCTGCTCTAGTAAGGTTTTCTTGCTCCAATAATCTGGATTGACATTTTTATCATTAATTTGCTCCATTAGCATTCAACTTGACATGGCATTTTGTTCGGTCTATTGACTCGCTTGTCTTCTTACTCTAATTTATAAGGATAACGATTAATCCTTAGTATTTTCTTTGGCACATGTGAAATAAATTCGGAACATTACGTTTTTGTCCTACACGGGCTCTTGCCATGTGTATTTCATGATGTGCCAATACGGCCTATCCCTTTGAGTCGACTATCTTTGGAGAAAGGAGAAGTTACCATAAGAAGAAGAAAAAGTGGATCAAAACTTATTTATGAAGCTGCCAAGAGATTTTAAAAGTATCAATTTCTTATTAATTTACTTATCTTAGTCATTTATTTATTTATTTATTGTATTTATTCATTTGGGCCTCGGAAAAAGGCTCGAAAATATAGAATTAGGACAGGTGAAAATGGGTCGAAAGCCCAATTAGATTAGGACAAGTTTCGTTGATTTTGACCCAATGGCCTAAGTCTTTTATTTTCTCCCCTTCCTCTTTTATATGCTTATTTTCCTTTCATTTGATTAGACTTAGTTAAAATCCCTACTAAGTCGTCCAAATTTGTTTTACACAAATCATTTTCTAAAATCAATCACTTTTCAACAACCAACCTTATTGAAGTTAGTCAAAAGATATTTTCAAACAGTCCGGATAACCCGCAAGTTAGAGGATGTTTTAGGTGCCTTAAACCTTTCTAAAATGTTAATAGGAACCGCTTACTCAGAATCTTTAAATTTTAAATGGTTTTTCTGTTTTGGATTGTTTAAAGTATCTTATAAAGATTTCTTAATTCCTTTTCAAATAAATTAAGTGGTGACTCTGAATAAGTCAATTTTTGCAAAACAGAAATGGCGACTCTGTTTGAGATTTTAGCTAGGTTCTAACCAAATATTTGATTTTGTCTTTTGATTAACTGTTTATGTGTTTATATGTTTCGATTTTGTGGTATTTATTATATCTCATAACGTAATCTTGTATTAATTTATTAAATTATTTTGGGGTTTCATGGATGTCCCAGCCCCTATTGTTCAATTCCAAATAAAGTGTTGGAAATACGATGGTTTATTAGCACATGAGTCGTCTGATGGATATTCGTATTTCCAAACCCAAGTAGTCCATTTGGGAACCTAGTTCAAATCCACTCTAGACACCTAGGATAGAGTGAAACCAAAACCCTCTTTTAGGCATAAGCCTAGGACGACCCGATACTCGAGGGGTGTTGGGCCCATTAGAAAACTTGCCCTGCATCTATTGACCCTGAGTCAATTACAGAAAAATCATATTTATGTGTTGAAGAAGAATAAATGTTTCTTTAATCTGATTCATTATCCTTTAGGGATCGGGAAAAAGCTTTCCTTACTTACTTTCGTGTAAGGATGCCTCAATCATACACCAATTGAGAGAGGAATTGAAGCAAGCCAAGAAAGAAATTGATCGATTTGGACGGTTGCATTTACGGTTGCATTTAAGGCAAAACTATATGGAAATCACTTGATCATCAACAGATGTCGCCAATGATAAGAAATTGACAAAGCTAAGAGGATGAAGGCTGATAGAGGAGCATTCAGAAACTAGTATTTCCTATCCCCTGCGTAGGACATTATTCTTTTTCTCATGTTATTTTCCCTTTCACTAAAGATTGTATCCCTTTTGTGCAAATTTTGTAGACATTTATGTCATTTAAGTATACCTATGAAGGTTATTGGGGATAATAGATTGGCTTTAAAAAGGCGTATATTTTCTTCAAAATTTTTTAGGCCTAAACCCTTGCCTCAGAAGGCACCCAATTAGGATGCACGTTTATTACAATATTCTTGTGTAATATAGCTGTTTATATGCTTATATGTGTTATGTTAATTCAAATCAAAGGTGAATTGATCCAATCCCATTTTCCATAGAATATCTCTAGGTAGAAATATACCCCACTATACAAAAGTCCGGTCACATGTACTCCAAGTCTCCCAAGTTTCTCAGAAAAGTCCGCAGTCATTCTTAAAACTTCCAAAATGATCACTATCATTTTCGGAAAGTTGACTTTAGAATCAGAAAAAGCTATTATTGTTTTGAATTACGTAGGGCCTGATTTCTCCTTCGTGAGATACATAGGCAGCTTTTCGGCCCGACCCCCATATCTCCATAAGCTCTGTTATCCTCTACTTTCTTGAAAGAAGTAATAAGGTCGGAAAGTAGAAAAGTTGAGCCTTCCTGATGAATTCCACCTATCCATATCATTGAGAGAAATTCTGTTCATTGAAATTCTCGAGTCATTATTACTTCATGGATCAATTTCCATGAGATAGAAACAACTCTATGTGTTTACTTCGTACCTTATCATCTTGCTTTTCTTATTACTAACGGAATCTAACACGTCAGCCTTTGAGTTGTTTTTACTTTGCAGGTAATAGAAACTACTCGGTGTTGGCACAAAATGGCCCTACTTCACTAGATAAAAAAAATAAGAGATCCCCTTCTTGACTATAGCTTTGTTACAGGAAAAGAAAAATAACTAGTAGTAAAACTGGACTCTACTAATCATTTTTCAAACTTGTAAATGATGGACTTGAGGATGGGATAAGAAAAATGTGAGGTAAGAATTTTCCAAGACAACCGGGATCATGGAAGATTAATTGGAGGAAACATTGTTGAATTGGACCTCTACTCCACCCATGACTCGTCGCCCGTCGTACAAGAATAACTTAAAACCTACCATTGTTATGTTATGTCAAAAAGCAAGATAATGACGAATGAGAGACAAAATCCTTAGAACAGTAAACAAAAGAGTCAAAGAGTTTGAGAATCAAAGAAGCTAATCTAAAGAAAACTGAGGTGGTTAACTAGGAGGGCAATGACTAAGGGAATTGGACAATTGATCCTTCCTTCTATCAAGACAAAGGCAATAAAAACACCATTTCATCCGTAGAAGTGATTATTTCTATCTTAGTAAGATGGATAATAGCATTCAGGGCCATTTAACCCTGAAAATTATTTTCATGTACGAACTACGTTTGACCTGAATTCCCAAGAAAGGGATACGTAGGTGGCCTATGTCGGCTTCGGTCAACCCCTTAGGGCAATTTATCCTTTCCTTTTATGTACGAACTATATTTGACCTGAATTCCCAAGAAAGGAATACGTAGGTGGCCTATGTCGGCTTCGGTCAACCCCTTAGGAAAATGTATCCTTTTCTTTCATGAATGAACTACGTGATGACCTGAATTCTCAAGAATGAGATATGTAGGTGGCCTATGTTGGCTTCGGTCAAACTTTTAGGATTTTATATATGTCTCTAGAGTAGTCCCGAACTACATTTGACCTGATTCCTGCTTCAACGGGATACATAGGCGCCCCAATGGCTCGATCATATAGCCCCAGGAAATGGAAACTGGAGCAGAATTTTTGATAAGGAATCTCGAAAATTCACAAGAGGAAGATCATCATCCAACAAAGAGAACGAAGACTAACAAAGGCTTTGGATCCTCTCGAGTTGAGATCGTCTCAAACAACCTTAAACAGGGGCAGAAATTTTGAGGAGGTCCTCAAAATTTTCACTGATATATTGGAATATATTTCAAATTCTCCATCACCAAAGGTCAAAGTCAAGCTTTGGAAATCACCAGCTGTGATAAAGTCTAGATAGACTAAATTTCCGGCTATGATAGAACTTCTAACAAAAAACCTCAATGATGCTGAATCCCTAGCAATCCTCCGTCAAACGTCAGACATAGTCAGAACCAAGATAAAGACGTTTGTCGGGCTTGTACATGACATAACTGGCAAAGATTTTCTAAAAATTTTACAGACATTTTCAAAACTATTTTATAAAATTAAGACTACTTTCGAAAATCTATACAAATCTTTTTATTTAGTGATTATCTAGGCATCTATAGTCAGAGTGGAGGTCCTAACATGATGGAGCACTCGAAAGATGGCGAGGATTAAACCAAGGATCGAAGGACACCACCACAGAGTAGTTTCATTCAAAACTAACTATTTTTCTGTGATTGCAAGGATCAATACACAAAGATGAAAATCTTTTTCAAAAAACCCCAAGCGAGTTGCAAGCCACGCCAAAGCATATAATGCTCAAGAATGGTATTTTTGGGTTGCCCCAAAGATGGGTTTAATACCCATTTATTGAGAACCTTTTGAATTATCTATCTCATTTCTTGAGACCATGAAGGACAAACAAAGGCGCCTTATCTACTTTATGAATATTGCATTTATAATTCTTTTTACAAAAAGAGCCGCTAGCATAAGCGGCTTTATGTCTATTAAATATTTATTTTGAGTGCAGGTGTATTCAAGGAAGTCGGCATAATAAATACAACAATCAAAGGATTACTCAATAGGAGGAAGAGCCAAAAGTCATCCTCAAAATTTGCCTTGAAGAAAAGCAAATGGTATTTGAGTAATCTCCAAACAAGGGTTTTGCCCCATTTACTTGCATTCGGTGAATTTTCTATTTAATTATTTCTTCAAAAGAGAAGATTAATAGCATAATACATCATTCAAATTATGACGCTCAGTATTTGTCATTAAACTGTCATAAAGCTTGACTGTGGCCGCCAATGAGAGCGACATTGTGTCTATAAATTGTCTACCTTGAGCACATGTACATGTAGAAAGCAAAGCGCACACAAACGAACTCAGGTGAAACTATTTTCAAATTATCATAAGAACCATTTCATATAATCTTATTGCCAAGAGGGACATTTCATATCATCGCTGAGAGGGCCATTTTATGCCATGTCGAGAGGGTCATTTCATATCATTCCTTTGCCAAGAGGTCCATGCTAAAAGGGTCATTTCATATCATCTTATTGCCGAGAGGGCTATTTCATGCCATTGCCAAGAGGGCCATTTCATATCATTACCCAGAGGGCCATTTCATTTCATTACCGAGAGAGCTATCTCATGCCATTATCGAGAGGGCCATTTCATGCCATTATCGAGAGGGCCATTTCATATCATCGTTGAAAGGGCCATTTCATGCCATTGCCAAGTGGGACATTTCATATTATTTCATTGCTGAGAGAGCCATTGTATTTAATATCTATTGACACGCGAGACACAAACACTGGCGCAGAAGATATCATTAGCATCTAATATCCATTGACACGCGAGATGCAAATGCTGCCATCAAGGATATCATCAGCATCTAATATCTGTAGACATGCAAGATAGCATACGCTGGCGTTGAGGATATCATCAACATATAATATCTATTAACATGCGAGATAGCATACGCTGACATTGAGAATATCTCATTATTTTATGAAACAATATCTGAATGCATCAAAATCACAAGATTCAAAGGGACGTCTTCAAGTTGCTATCTAAAAGCGAACGACATATGAGACTTCCTAGAAATTGACAATCTAAGGGTCATCTATAAGTCATATTATTTAAAATAGGATAGTGTGTAAGATAATCTATGAGTTGATAGACCATAGGTGATTCGCAACATCCTAATCGGATAGTGTGCAAGGTAACCCAAAAATTGATAATCTGAAGGTTATCCGTAAGTCACAACTAAATCCTTACCGGAGAATATGCGAGATTGTCAAATTGATAAGTCCAAGGGTTTTTATAAGTCACATCATATCCAAGATCTATTATGTGTAGGGTTATTGAAAGACTAGCAATTTGAGACATATCTATAAGTCATGTTGTATCCAAGGTCGGAAAATGTGCAAGAATATCTGAGAACTAGCAAGTAGAGGGATATCTGTATGTCATATCTTATACAAGGTCGGATAATATACAGGATTACCTAAGGGATAGCAATTCAAAGGATATCTGTAAGTTGCCTCGTATCCAACATCAAATAATGTGCAAGATTATCCAAAGATTGTCAATTCAAGGGAAATCTATAAATCGTATCGATACAAAAGATGCACAAGACTTACCCGAGATCATATGCAAAGAATCATTGGTAATAACCGAAGATATTATCATGCCATATACGACAAGCATTATAGGTGACCAAAGAGGTTGCCACATCAGCACAAGATTACACGGTTGTAGGGACCGTTCTGCATAAAGTGTCGTCGGTGTCCAAGAGGGCCACCCCACTTTAAAGACATATTCATATGACAAATGAGATAATTATGCATCAACTAAGAGGGTTGTTATATCTGTTGTTGCAAGTTATTTCCTTCCAAATAGGTATATGAAAGGATGACTTCGCCTTTTAGGCGACAACTCATGTAGAGATATGGTAAATACTATATTCCTCTTTCATGAATTATGTTTAGCACTAACGATATATGTTTGAGACATTGCCGAGAACATCTGTGAGGATAAAAATCTCAAATCAAAAACACAGGTATAGACAGCTCCAGATAGGATGCAGTACAACGTGGAACTCTTTCTTAGCAGCAAAATGGGATAGTATAAAAAGGGACGTCAAACTCTTTGGGTGCGAGATAAAGTATGATCGCCACCACTATCCAACCGCACCCCTGTTAGAAGGCATGCAAAAATTTTGGAATATACTGATTTCAACATCACCTTCGGGATATTTCTAAGCTCATACTGAGGGTAAACTTTTTTTTTTTTAAATTCGAGTGATAGTACACCTAGAGTTTTGGAAATTATGTCAAGGTAAATTCTTACCTATGGATGTGAAGAGCTCCACATTCATGGTTAAGAGTTTACAAATATCTTTTTCATAACACGAATAACTTGTCACTCATCTCGAGCCAAAGATCATCTGAAATAAAAGACTATATTTTCTACCGATTGAGTCGAACTACAAGCAGTCTAATTCCCTGAGTCTCAGGGATATATAGGCTGGGCTTTATGTAGAAAAATTGGTTGCATTCCAATCTCCCCCAAATACCTTTATTCTCCAGCTTTTCGGTTTCATCAAAAACTCAAAAATTGAGATAACTTGTGAAATTTTGAAAATCATGCTTTAGATCAAGCTTTATGAACTACAAGTTACCTGAATTCTCATGAAATCTGAGATATGTAGGAAACTCGATATTGGGGTCCGGCCATAACTCTATCAAACTTGTGTGAAAGACAACTTCTTTCAAATTTAAATTTGCGAGCGGACAAAAATTAGGAACATCAACCTCCCTTTGCCCAAGGTTACTTGCATCCACCCTACCCAAAGGGAGGGGGTAGTTGTTGACACCTAGTTTTTTCCCTTCACAAGTAAATTTAATCATGGGTTTCTTCAATTTTAAATAAAATTATAATATTTATTTTATCCAAATAAAAAGAGCTTTTCAAAATATTTATCTGGGAAATTTTTACCATTTTAAGTAAAGATTATATATTATCGTATTTTAATCATAAAAAATTATATAATGTTGTTACTTAAATATTTATTCTATGAACTATCAGATTTTAATTTAGGATTATCCCGAAAATAAATATGATGATTAAAATCTTGATTTAAATGTAATTTGTTTTTAAAAATAATTTATTTGGAGAAATACTTATTAGATTTTGTTAAATCAAGAAGCCCGGGATTAAACAAAGAATTAATTCAAATCAAATTTCAATTCAATTTAACCATTCTATTAGATTTGATCATAATTGAAATTAAATTGACAACAATTGCAATGCAATTGACCAATTAACTTTTCATTTGGTCAAAATTTAAGTAGAATAAGCTAAATTTTAATTGAAATTATTTTTGAATATCTTTTAGTCTAATTGAGATTTTTTTTCTAAATAAGTTCTAAATTGCCAATTTTTTATTTTAATTAAGGTTATTTTAACCCAATTAAATCTAATTGGGGTTATTTAATAACCCCAATTATTAACCCAATTCTACAATTCCACTCCCCATCCAATTAGCCCAACAACACTTCTATCACCAATGGATTAAATCTCCCAAACTGACCCGACCCAATTATCTTTTCCCCTTCACCATCAACCAACATACAAATTTTAACACAACAAACAACAACATCATCGACGATAATTCCAAATAGCAGCAAACAATGGCTTAAACCTGACTCTGATGACCACATCAAACCGACCTGAACCCGACCCCCAAATCCAATGATTTCAACCAATTGGTCCCAAACCGCATTGACCCACCAACAACCCAACCTCAACCCACTTAGGTGGCACACGTTTTCATATAGAAAAGCCAAGAATCTTCTAGAAATTGATGAGTTGGCTCAGTCAACATTCAAATTTGTTATTTGTTGGAATAGAGTCGTACGAGTTCGTACACATTTGTGCGAATTATATTGTCTTTGGAGATATATTATTTTACCTAAATTCTCATTGGCCGAACTCATTCAAATTCCTCCAAAAGATCAAAAATTAGTACAAATTTAAAGGAGAAATTCGGTTACCAGAAAAAGGGTTGAAAATATTCTTCTTTGAAAATTCCAAAATTACCCCATTCAAATTAATCCCTCATTAGTTGAGACCTAAGGAGAGAAACCCCAATTTTTCCTATAAAATCTCATAGAGAGCTGAAAATATACGAGTCGGGGGAAGGTAAAAAGAACCTCCGAGCAGAAAAAATCTTGAAATCCTTGATAAATTTCAAGTAAGAAAGATTTTGATTGAAGTTTTTCTTTTTGTTTAAATTTTTAAGATTTCCGATGGTGACGAGGAAACTCCATCGAAGGCTCGAGTCACGTTTTGCTTCCCCTAAAGAGGTAAACTTCTCGATGCTTTATTATCCTTATTCTACCTAATTTTTTTCATAGTAGTAATTTAATTTCTCGTAGATACTGGGATTATTTATTGTAGAGTCCATGAATGGCCATAGAATTTATGTGATCATGCGGTTTTCTTTGTCATCTTGTAGTAATAAATTTGATTCATGGATTTTGTTGTCGTAGTCACGTTTAGATTGCATTGTTTTACTGTTTTCTATTTTTTTTTTATGAATTTGGTTCTGGGTTGTTTGATAAATCAATGTAGTTTTGTAGATTTTCTTTTGAGTTTGGTTCGCGTTACTTTTCTGTTCAAATGTTGATTTTAGGGTCTGAAACTCTTGTAGTTTTGTAAGACTGTTTCTTCATTATATTGCTTTCGTTCCTATAAATAGCGGTAGATAGAGGAAGTAGATTTTATATCTATTATGTTGTTCGTATTAGTGTCAAGCCCGTTGTTTCAATTTTATATATCATCTTGTCTATCTAGTTCCATCTTCATCTATCTGATTAGGATTTCATTGGATTCAAAATGGGACCTCTTTGTTATGGCTAGTTCTCACCCCTGAAAGTTTCTCGATTTGGAACGATTAGACAAACATTTATTCCTTGCCATTGTTGCAATATATGTGAAAAGTTATGAAAATTGTAGCCCTTATTGGTTATTTGCTTCAATTTATTTTGTCTTGATGGTGATTGAACTCGTTTAGGCTAGATTGATTGCAAATAGATTATCTATTCCCTATCTTAAAATTTAAATATTTTGCCTGGGATCTGTTCATCTTTCCCCTAGTTTGAATTTACATTATGTTGGCTGGGATTAGAATTTCAGCTTGTGTTATCCCTGAAAGTTCCCCTTTTTATTATTCTTATTTGTTATTTTGTTAAAACAGAAGAGGAAAATTAGTGAAGTATGTCCATTTTTAGAGTGGTTTGTGAGTCTAGTAAATCTTCTAGATAAACAGCCCTTCTTGGAATTATAATTGGGATTACTTCTCTTGGAAATATATTCTCGAATTATCATCCCTTCACCTGCTCTAGTATGGTTTTCTTGCTCCAATAATCTGGATTGACATTTTTATCATTAATCTGCTCCATTTGCGTTCAACTTGACATGGCATTTTATTCGGTCTATTGACTCGCTTGTCTTCTTACTCTAATTTCTAAGGACAACGATTAATCCTTAGTATTTTCTTTGGCACATGTGAAATAAATTTGGAACATTATGTTTTTGTCCTACACGGGCTCTTGCCATGTGTATTTCATGATGTGCCGATACGGCCTATCCCTTTGAGTCGACTATCTTTGGAGAAAGGAGAGGTTACCATAAGAAGAAGAAAAAGTGGATCAAAACTTATTTATGAAGCTGCCAAGAGATTTTAAAAGTATCAATTTCTTATTAATTTACTTATCTTAGTCATTTATTTATTCATTTGGCCTCGGAGCCAAAGTTGTAAACTAATACAGGTGAAGCAGATTTGGGCCAAAAAGGCTCAAAAACATAGAATTAGGACAGGTGAAAATGGGTAGAAAGACCAATTAGATTAGGATAGGTTTCATTGATTTGGTACCAATGTACTAAGTCTTTTATTTTCTCCCCTTCCCCTTTTATGTGCTTATTTTCCTTTCATTTGATTAGACTTAGTTAGAATCCCTACTATGTCGTCCGAATTTGTTTTATACAAATCATTTTCTAAAATCAATCACTTTTCAACAACCAACCTTATTGAAGTTAGTCAAAAGATATTTTCAAAAAGTCCGGATAACCGCAAGTTAGCGGACGTTTTAGGTGCCTTAAACCTTTCTAACACATTAATAGGAACCGCTTACTCAGAATCTTTAAATTTTAAATGATTTTTCTATTTTGGATCGTTTAATGTATCTTATAAAGGTTTCTTAATTTCTTTTCAAATAAATTAAGTGGTGACTCTGAATAAGTCAATTTTCACAAAACAACCTCTATAGAAATAGGAATTGGAAACTGACTCAAGAGACTGACACAACAGGATTCAGGTAGAAGAGGGTTTAAGGGAGTATGATTTTACTAACATGTTCATTCTATCAACTGCAGTAGAATGAGCATCCAACAATTGTTTGGTGAGATATTTTACGTCAGCATTCAGTCTTTGTACTTCACCTGTCAACTCTGCAATTTTTTCTTTCAGCTTTGCATTTTCTGCTGCTAGTTCTTCAGTGGACCCAGGTCCTTCTAAGGACAACTTCTGATGTTGTAGTTTTAGGAACACTATTTCAGTGTTCTTTGCTATACCATGATCCTCAACTCCTCCATTTCTTTATTTAACCTTTCTTGAGCAGCCAATAGTTCTGATACTTGAGATACAGTTCCTACTTTCCCTTTAATGCACTCATTCTCCACCAGGGTTGTCAAACTAAACTTTTCTTTAACTGCTCCTGGGTTCTCTTTGACCCAATTATTCCATAGTGTTCAAACACCTTGTTTATGAAGTACCCATAAGACATCCCATGCTTCCCTTCTTTCTCATAGATTAATTTCTTTATGTGCTCTATTATAAGAGTAGGGAAGCTTATCAATTCAAATTTACTCAAACATTCTATTAGGAACAAGTCAACACTAGAGGCAATGGTCCTTTTCTTTGATCTTGGAAATAGAACCTTGTTGATGAACTCAAATACCATCTGAAACTCACCAATTAAGAACTTCTTTTTCACAACAGCTATTGACGTTCCACCCACTTTTGAGACTTCAACCATAAATTCAGTGGTAGGTTACTCCTTCACAATAGATTTTACTCCAATAACAGGCACATCTAAAATTCTACCCGGTGTTTCTTTATTCAGCTTAAGAACTTTCCCCTGCACCTGTGTAGTCAACCTCAAAGCATCCTTTGAGAATTCCATAGAGTAGTAGAACTCCCTTACCTCAGTTTCAAACACCATGGGAGCTGATAATTTAAGTAGTTGAAAACAACACTAATGCCTCGCATACTCTACAAGTTCTACCATTCCTGTTTTTTCCTAAATTATTGGATCAAATACCTCCCAGTAAACACTTAATGAGTTTTCAAGATAGCATTCCTTGCTTCTCTAGGGAAAAACTTCTTTTCTTCTTCTTTTTTTTGATTCACTACTTAATTCTTCCTCTTTATCAGCTTTTCTCCTCATAGGACCAGGTCCCTTAGAGACTTTTTTCCTTTTCACAGGTATGTGCTTCTTTCTGCTTACATTATGACTCACAGACTTTATATTAGAGGAACTGGTGATGACATCCAAGAAATACCTCCTTTTAGATGATGATAAGGTCCTTGTCAAAATATAGTAACCCAACCAAGGTTGAGGTCAAATCCCAAGGGAATACGTGTCTTTGCAGATCTCAGTAGTTGTAGTCAATGGGCAAAACACAAAAAGTAAATAGGGGTTTTCTTTGTAGTAATATCAAGCAAAGAACAATATTAACTTGATTGAAATCAGTCGTAAGTGAAAACTAGGATTGTATTCCCCCTGGATTATCAAATCCATAGGCTTATCGTGTGTTGTTGAACTAATCCAATACCTTGCATGCAGAATCAATTAGTTATGTACCTTTTACAGTCTTTTGGACGAGTAAAATATTTCACCCTTTAACTTTTGAGTCTCAGGGTATCGCACTACTAATCCTTATCTTGATCCCAGTTAACTATTACCTTTTGACTCTCTAGTTATTAGATAAAACCTAACCATCTTACATAGATAGAACCTAGAAGCATGGATTGAAAGTTAAACTCCAAATTATTATTGTCTTTATCTTTTCTTAGTTATTACTCCTCTTTTGGAGTAAGTCGAAATATCTAGGTGGGATCCTAATGTGTGCACCCATTAAGAAATCAATCATAATGAAGATAAAACAATGCATGCCATGGGTGTTAGTTCAGATCAACAATCACACTTTCCCTACTTCGTTAATTTGTCAGGGTCTCCACAACTTAGCTATAGGTTTTAACTGGTCATGATTGTGAAGAAATCAATAACATTCATAATAGAAAGCATAGATGAAATCATAATGATAAGATGAATAAAAACCTATAATCATAAACTGAATAATCAATTAAAGTCAATACAAGGGAATACCAAGATCAAAGACTGATCTTGGAATCAAAATATGTTTCAGAGTGTCAAAAATGCATAACTCCAATTAAAAAGTACATAAGGGGTATTTATAGTACATAAGAAAACCTTAAAAACAAAGCCCGAACACAATAGGAGAAAACTGGGTCGGTGGCTACCTGCTCTCTATACCTGCGGTCTGACATAGGGCACAGGTGTAGACTACAGGTGTAGGATGGACAAAGTCCTACAAGTCAGATCTCAAGATTTTGGTTTTCTGGCACCTGTTTTGTCTATATGCGGTCTGTAGGTCTACATGATGTCTGTAGGTTGACTTAGTAGGTACCGAGATTTAGTTTTTCAGCTCTTCTTCGACTCTCGAACATACATTTATTACAACCAAGCCGAAAAACATTCCAACATCTATAACCGCTCAAAAAGTAGCCAAAAACACCTTTTTTCACCTTTTTCACGAACTTAGCATCCGAAACATGGTTTCCTGCAAAACATACCTAAAACGAATCATATCTAACAAAAAGGCCTTAGAAACTTACATATTTTCCTCTTTTTAAGCATCGAAAGTGCTATATTTCTATAACACATCAACACCCTCAACTTAGAATGTTTGTATGTCCCCGGGCAACAAAAACACAACAAAATAAAAATAATACTTAACTAGGAGAATCTAAGCTATTCAAGGCAGTCAATCATCACGTTAAGTTTGAATCCCACCATCCCATTCCTATATCTCTTTTCAAAGCCAATTGTGTATGAATATGAAGCACAACAATGTGACACAATAGGATCAAGATATGACAAATACATTAGCAACATACAACCACTCAAATGTACAAATTACACTACCTGAAACAAGCAAATAACTAGTAATATAACTCATGTACCTTCACAATAAGAATGTCCCACTCGCTCATATAAAATCATACATGTTAATAAAGGGATTGTCAAGATACACTCACTCTCAACAAAGAAATTCCAAGCAATGCATGTCAAATACCATAGACTTGCCCAAATTTTCTTTACCTTAGTATTCAGATAGTCAAGTTAGGATCACTATAGGACTTTTCTCGGCTTGTAATACAAGTTATGGGGATGGTATGATATATATGGACATTTAAAGTGACTAAGCCTCCTTGGAACTTCACTAACTTTGGGGTCTCACTTACTAACCAATTTTCTTTTTATTCCACCCTTATTTCATCCTTTTATTCTTTTATGCACATTCAGGTTGGATGTGGTCTTTTGTTCTTTGTTTTTCATTTTTTCACAATTTTTTCTTCTTTTTCCGTTTCTGTTTTTCTTTTTTTTTTTCTACCATACCCTGCCCTACTAACATTTTCTTACTTTACCCTTCTTCATACCCATTTTACACTATGCACCTCTATGATAGCCACCCTCAACTTAAGTATTTTGCCTTTGTTGAGGTGCACAATATCCAAGGAGGACATAGGCCAAAATAGGTAAATTGTAATACAAACAGGAAGGTGAAAGGTAAAAACAAGAAAAATAGGCTACAAGGCTCTAAGTAGGGATCAAGGGATATCATTCACACATGGAAGGCCATTTAGGCTAAAAGTGGACTAAAATAAAAAATGATCTATGATCCTTTCCTATCCAACTGTCCTTCAACCTAGACAAGACTAGCTAGGCAAGTTCTGAATTCGACATACAAAGAAAACTAGGTAGTATCTCACACACACATAGCACAGAGTCAATATCACCAACTACTACCTATCCAGTTCATGCAATTGTCAGCAAATAGTTGTCATATCCCTAATCCTAATGCCATAATAAGATCCAGAAAGTTCACACATATATATCAACACAATTCTAAAAACTCAAAATTTTGGAGGGGTATTAAAAATCAAAATATGACTACTGCCCTATATACTCAAAATCTCCTAATTACACAAAATAACATAGTACAAAGAAAAATGCAATACAACACATAATTATCCTAGACAAATAAAAACATAATAAAACATATAATTATCCTAGACATGCCAGTTCTACAACCATACGTGACCAACAGAAAAAGAAGCAGAATAACAAAAATCCGCGATGGCATGGTATGCCCACCCTAACTAAAAAACTACACACTGTCCTTAATGAACTAAAATAAAGCAAAATATTGGGAAGTGAGAACATACTTGGGATGCACTAGATGCTTGAATCAGGAGAATCCCCAGATGGGGGCATATTAGCTGGTAGAGACGGTGATGGTGGTGCACTACTAGTGGATACACCTTCTACTATAGATGCACACCTCTACCTATCGACGAATGTAGTCTCTAAAGAATCATGCCTGGCCTTTTTAATGGCTTCTTCCTCTGTCATATCAGGACCCTCTAAGTGACCTCTCTTGGTCCCAACTACTGGGACCTCCTATTCATCTTTCATAAAGAAATCAAAGTGTCTCAGCACACGGAACTGATATCTAGACCACAGGGGTTATAATTGAAAGAGTAGCTACTACACTACTCTTTGCAAGAGAGTGTACCTCTGTTCGTAGGATATCAAAATTCTCTCTCATCTGAACTAGATTTGGTGCACCTTTCTCTATATATCGAGATGTAATCAATCTCTCCAACTTGTCAATACGTGATTGAAAATTAGCATGTTGCTCTGACAGTGCGACTCTCTGAGAAGCCTCCTATCTAGCCTCGGCCTGCTCAAATCTAGTCCTAGCTCCTATCTCATCTGCCTGAAGAAGGTAGTCATTTCGGTCTCGACAACCTTCAACCGAGCAGCTGTAGCCCTCTAGCTGTCCACTAAGATCTATAAAAACTCACTAGATATAGTAATCTTACCTGTTCTAGGAGATGTAGTAGATGATCGAGCAGGCCCTGTAGATGCACCAACTGGCTCTTAGGTCGAAGTCGGAGCTAAAGATGAAATAACCTGTGTCCCCTCACCCCATGTACTCAAATTTGGAGCATCTCTCTACTTTCTTATATCCATGTCAATACCAATACCTACATTATCTATATGTACCTCATCAGGCTTTATAAAAACTATTGGGCCCTCAGATTATGTATGTGGTACTGCTGCCCACTATTTCGATCTCCTAGAAGTGCCTGAAGGTACTAGACCCTTCATGGTCCTCGTATGTGTAGTCATGGTTGCAAGTACCCTCTCATTAATACTTGGTAACTCAGGTACTTCGACCATATCATGTATCTTATGGATCATAAAAGAAAATAAAAGATTAGTCAGTTCACCAAATGCTCTGTCATGAAACTCATGCCTCAGAATAGCAGCAAAATCAACATCATAACAGGCCATCAGAAAGGCAACCAGTGTTGCTTCCTCCCACGTCAATATATTATTTGAAGTAGTGGGTATTAATTGGTATCTAATCAGCAACCACTAAAACTTAGCCTCTAATATCAAAAGGCCCTTCTTGATCAGAACTTATCCCTCAATCCATGGGGTCGCATCACCCAGTGGTGAAATATAACTAGCTATCCACCTAACAATCTTAACCCTCTCTAGCTGGTGCTCATCATCCCACATGATATGTTGATCTCGTGCGACTATCAGTCTATGGTGGAATTGCTGTAGTGTAGGAGTAATGTAGTCTGGGCCAAAGATAACTCTGCGAATAGACTTTATTGATATGTCAACTCTAACCCCTCTAACTAATGTGTGATCAAGATATGGCTGCCGTGCAAATCTGATAAAGCCTTGATGATGACATATATAAAGGACTACGATAGCTCTGTAGGATGCATAAAACTCCTATACCATTGTCGATCTATAGGAACCGAGTGGTTTGGTCATGCACTCTTGCTGATATCTATCAAATACTACCCGTAGCTGTGGTACTCGCTCTAGCCCCAATAAGTTAATTCGACGCTCCTCATAAATACATCTCGTAGGCTTGCCTAGCTCCCAAACATGACTGTAAGGAAAAAAAATATATGCCGCATCCCTTCCACACACTACCTCAGATATTTCTCCTCAGGAGTTACATCTGGGGCATGTATGGGTGTCTACTTCACTGAAGTATTATGGGAAGGCTGCTCGACATCCTTATCAGACTGGGTGCCTCTGTCTACTGTACATGAGCAATGGTACCCTCCTCAAAATGAGGCACCGCAAATGACTGCTCCTGCTCAACCTTACCAGATAAATTCTAGGACCCCTCCTCAAACTGAGGGTCCTGAGCAACAACCTGTGGAGTAGTCTCGTACTTTGTCTCCTTATCATTATCCTCATTAGGTAAAGGAGTGTATGGGGGTGATATCCGTGTGGACTTTATTATCGACTAGGCTGCAGCTGCAGCTGACGGAGCAGCCTGGCGACTCTTTCCCCTCATAAATCTACGTTCACCCCTATGGTAGTGTCTCTATTTTACTGCCTCAGATACTCTTCCACTGAACCGCTTCCTCAGATAACTCTACGTTCACCCCTAAGGTAATTTTGAAAATCCCTCAGCCTTTTTTCAAGATCAATTTGAATCCATGAAGTTTCTTTCTTCTTTTTTTCATCTACCTCATTTACTTTCTTCAGACTACTCATCAAACTCAGATTTTTGGATTTTATCTTTGTGAACAACTCTTTAGTTTAAAAAATTTGGAAAGTTAAAGCAATCAACTCATGTTTTTGATTCTCTACTTTTACTTCTAATGGATTTTTCTCAATAGTTAGTTCATTTACAGAGTCTATCAATACACTAGAAAACCTTTATATCCTTTTGGCAGAGTAGTTATCTAGATTATCCTTAATATTAAAAAGAGTTACCTTATTTTCTTTTTCATCTTTTGAGTTTGCAATGAATTCAAATAGAGAATCATAAACTGGACTGTCTTCCACAGCTAGCATAGAAACATTTCCAGACTTCTAATCTTCATCAAGTTCACTGGAAGAATTTCTCCATGCTGTCAGAGCTTGCTTTACTGCATACTCAGCTGCAGTTTTCCTTTTTGACTTTTTAGAGACCTGATCATTCTTTTGCATTTGGTAGTTTCTCATGAATTCTTCAGAACTACCATTTTTGTGACAACCTTCAATCTTTTCATATATTTTTCTAAGCTGACCATCGCTTTTTATAGCTCTAACAATTCTTATTGCCAAAAGTACAACATCAGTGTCTTCTTCATCTGGGTCAGACTCTAGAGTCTTCAAAACCAGGAATATCTCATTTTTTGCTTTTTTTCTTTCCATGCCTTATTCAGTTAAAGCAGTTATGATGACCAGAACACTCTAGATATGAACTTTTTAGAGTGAACTTGGTCTGATACTAGTTGTTAAAACCCGTGGGGTTTGCACCACACAAAAAGGGACCAGGTCCCTCAAAGTCAAGCACAAGTGATAGAATAGTAAAGAAGCTATGAGGTGCTGGAAAAGCAAAGGCAGTGCAGGAAAGTAAAAATACAAGATTTTATGTGGAAACCCAGGAAGGGAAAAACCACGGCTTTCCCTCACAAGCACCAAAACAATCCACTATAACCAAACTCTCGATTACAAACTTGACTGTGAACCTAACTCTAGGTTCCTCCTTCTTGCAATACCTCTATTACAAGCACTCCTTGACACCTCTGCCAAGTTTCCCTCAAAAACTGGCTAACTCTAACCAGTAACAAGCTTAGGAAACTCTGTCTAAGTATTTCACTAATAAAAAAACCACTACTCTTATAGAATGAGTAGTTCTACTACAAATCAATACTAAGGAATACTCACTCACTCTTTAAGCATATTACAAAGATAAGAACTTGAGCAATGCTTGAGCTATCTTGAAATGGAGTTCTTGCTGCCTCACTTAACTCTTTAGATTTATGTAAAAAACTCAATTTGATGAAGATATATCTCTTTCCTTTTATAGATGAGTAATGATTAGGGCTGAAAGATCATTGGACCAGTTGTCCTAATCAGTACAAAGTAGCACATGCAAGTTTGTTACACAAGATGACAAAACTGTGCAGACAATGCATGCCAGCTATACTGTACCTTGCACATCCAGGGACCTGGTCCCTTACAGTTAGTTGCTCATCATCAAAACTACATAGAGCAACTTGTTTGGCCATTGTATTTGGGAATTTGGAAAACATCTCAAAAGGTGTTTTCACTATTTTTTATTTCACTTTTTTTACTTTTAACTTTTTTTTTTAAATTTGTTTTTTATAAAATAACCCCATTTCATAGAATTCTATTTTCCAAATTTAGTTTCACTTTTTATTTTAAAAAAATACATTAAAATTCTGAATATTAACTCCAAAATACTATGACCATACAACTTTCTATTTTCAACTTTAAAAATTTCATATGAATATATTTTGATTTCATGGTCAAATGCCTATTTAGTAGTTATTCAACTTTTGATTTTTAAGATAAGTTTCGTTAGTGGTTATTCAACTTTTGATTTTTATCAAAAATAATTTTTATTTTCTTATTACATAAAAGTTATCTAACTTTAAAGTTTACTACATATAAATATTATTTTATCATGTTGGGTGTGTTTGGTAATGAGAACTTTCGATGAATGAAAATATTAAAATAAGAAAAAAATAATTTTTTTAGAGTAAATAAATTAAATATTTATTTAAACCAAAATATAAATATATTGCAAAAAAAGCTATATAAAAAATGTAAGAAAGGAAAGAAATACAGAGAGAAAAAAGGACATCTAGGGCTTTGACTACCCATCATTCTTACTTGGCAAAATATAAGAGGATTCTTACACAACTTTTGTCTTCCATGTAATATTTGCCCCTCACACAATAAATTTTTTGTCAATATACAAGTTCCTTTAAAAATAAGAAACCTACTGAATTCCAAGGAGATTTAAACTTGGGTATAGAGTGCGAGACATTTCTTAAAGTCCATTTTGAACCGCTGATCCAACTAACAACTTTGGTAAAGAATTCCTCACTTATTATTCTTATATAATTAATAGATTTTTAATATAATTACAAAGTATACAAAAATTCTTGGGAGTTATTGGGAACCCCAAACCCCAATGATAGATATGCCCTTAACTAAAATATGCTATGCAATCGAGGAAAGAAGACAAAATATACAAAATGAGTTTTCCCACAAACTGGTAAGGTCAGTACAAGAGTTACTATACTAAAAGAGAGTACTAAACAATGTCAAATATACATCATAGTCTAAAAATATGCAAAATAAGACTATCTACACAATAGAAGGAGGAGGATCATCTCAAGACTCTAAAAAAACTCACCCAATCTCCGGTCAACAAGACAATCCGAGGATATCGTTAGTGACAGTGACTCATACTTGAATCTGAATAAAAAAACAATGCAAAAGTTAGTATGAGTACCAAAACCACGAGTACTAAATATGCATCATAGGCTAACCAAGCATTAATAGAGTAAAAGCATAAATAAATGCAAGGATGTAAACTAAAGTTAGTAATAAAGAGGCAGAAACAGAAATAAGAGGTTATACTTGGAAGGTGCTCTCTCTCTCTCTCTCTCTATATATATATATATATATGTATGATGTAAACTAAAGTCAGTAATAAAGAGGCAAAAAATAGAAATAATAGGTAATACTACCTATATATATATATATATATATATATATATATATATAGGCTCTTGAATGATGAGGGGGATAGAGGGGTTGTGTTAGAAAAGTTGGAGTATTTCGGGGAGTGTCGCGATTTTAGCTTTTGTTGGGCAATTTAGGGTAGAGGAGGTCAGTGAGTCTATTCGCAAGATGCAAAGGGGAAGGCCGATGGGTCCCGACGAGATTTCGGTGGATTTTGGAAGTTCTCTGGTGGGTCAGGGTTAAGATGGATGACCAATTTGTTTAGCAATATTTTTAAGTCAGCAAAGATGCCCGAGGCGTGGAGATGGAGCACGATGATTCCTATATATAAGAACAAGGGTGACATTCAGAGTTGCAATAACTACCGAGGTATTACTTTATTGAGACACATGATAAAAATTTGGAAGAGAGTTGTGGAGCGGAGGTTGAGGAAGATTGTATCGATTGCGGAGAACTAATTTGGTTTTATGCCTAGTCGCTCCACAACTGAGGTAATTCACCTTGTGTGGATACTGGTAGAGCAGTATAGAGAGAGGGAGATGGATCTTCATATGGTGTTTATAGACCTGGAAAAGGCGTATTACAAAGTTCCTAGGGAGGTTCTTTAGAGATGCCTGAAGGCGAGGAGGGTTTCGGTGGCGTACATCAGAGAGATTAAGTACATGTATAAGGGGGTAAAGACTTAGGTAAGGACAGTGGGAGAAGATTTTGAGCATTTCCCAGTCTTGACAAGGTTG
Organism: Capsicum annuum; assembly: GCF_002878395.1. Classification (NCBI taxonomy): domain Eukaryota; kingdom Viridiplantae; phylum Streptophyta; class Magnoliopsida; order Solanales; family Solanaceae; genus Capsicum; species Capsicum annuum. Next base: position 67,896,078 of record NC_061116.1, on the reverse strand, counting down.
CACCAGGGATCAACTCTTAGTCCATTTTTATTCGCTTTGGTGATGGATGTGCTGACGTGGAATATATAAGGCGAGGTGCCTTGGTGTATGCCTTTCGTAGATGATATAGTTTTGATTGATGAATTGCGATAAGGGGTTAATGATAAGATGGAGATTTAGAGAGAAACCCTGGAGTCTAAAGGTTTCCAGTTGAGTAGGACCAAGACAGAGTACTTGGAGTACAAGTTTAATGACTCGAGACATGAGGAGGAGGCAGTAGTAAAGTTGGATTCTCAGGTGGTTTGCAAGAGGGATAGTTTTAAGAATCTTGAGTCTATGATTCAAGGGAATAGAGAGATAGACGAGGATATCTCTCACCGTATTGGGGCAGGTTGGATGAAATAGAGGCTTACTTCTGGAATTTTATGCAATAAAAGGGTGCCCCTAAGCTTAAAAGCAAATTCTATAGAGTAGTAGTCCGGGATGCTATGTTGTATGGAGCAGAGTGTTGGCCGGTTAAGAATTCTCATATCCAAAAGTTCAAGGTGGTAGAAATGAGAATGTTGCATTAGATATGTGGATTTACAAGGGCGGACAAGGTTAGGAATGAAATTACTTGGGAGAAGGTGGGAGTGGTTTTAGTGGAGGATAAAATGCAAAAAGTAAGGTTGAGATGGTTTGGTCATATGATGAGAAGGGGAAGGGATGCCCCAGTTTGTAGGTGTGAGAGGTTGGCCTGGGAAGGTTTAAAGCGGGGTAGGGGTAGACCGAATAAATATTAGAGAGAAGTGATTAGACGTGACATGGAGCAGTTACAGCTAACTGAGGACATGACCCTGGATAGGAAGATATGGAGGAAAAACATTAGGATAGAGGGATGAGGGTGTGGTTGAGTTGTAGTCAGTAGGTAGGGAAATTGTAGTGTCCTTTGTTTGGCAATGTACTTTTTTGTGGATGCCGTATCTATGTTATTTTATCATGTTTTATGCTTTTGATGTTTTGGTATACTGTCTTTTATACTGCCTTTTTTCTTGAGCCGGGGGTCTATCGGAAATAGCCTCTCTACCTCGTTAGAGGTAGTGGTATGGACTGCGTACACTCTACCCTCCCCAGACCCCACTATGTGGGAATATACTGAGTTTTTTGTATATATATATATATATATATATATATATATATATATATATATATATATATATATCAAGTAGCTCAAAAGCAGAAATAAGTCTACCTATAATCTAACTGGGTCTCCATAAGTCCAGAAGGCACGCACTAAAAAGAATAAACCAAATCTGGCCCCTCATAAGTACAATGAGTACAAACAAAGGGTAATACTAAAGTAAGCATGAAATATAACAGTAACAAACATAAAATGATTAAGAATCTGCGCCATGTGTACCTTATGTTACTCTTTTTCCAGTCAAAATCTCCATTCTGTCGCTATTCACCCATTTTTCAATCCCAGATTAATAAAGACAATGATAATAAAAGTCAGACTCAAACCAAAACTCATAAATGATATATATATATATATATATATATATATATATATATATATAATGTTTATGGTCGTCCAGCCTGCTTGAGCTGCTTCAAGCTTAATTTTACTATATTAACCCTAATTAATTATTATAAGTAATTTAAGTATTGAAAAACTAATAATATTTAATTAAAAAGTAAAATAGATATTTCTGACATATCTGCTTCAGCTGCTTCAATCGTAATTTTACTATATTACCCATAGTTAGTTATTATAAGTCATGTAAGTATTAAAAAATTAATAATATTTAATTAAAATGTAGTAAAATAGATATAAAATGATAAATTAACTCTTGACGTTTTAAGTAACTTGGCACCTTATATGAGGCCCACTTAAATTTTTTCCACAAATATTTTTTATAGCAATTTTGTTATATCATTTCTAATTAGTTATTATTAGTCATTTAAGATATATCTGCTTCGCTGTTTCAATCATCACCCCTAATTAATTATTATGGTCATCTAAGCATTAGCAAATTAATAATATTTCATAAAAAAGGTAAAATAGACACAAAATGATATGCAACACAAAAATTTTGGTTGACTATCGAAATGGGACATAGGAAGACATATAGTAGCATATATTATTTGAAAATTAGATAAAAAGTATTGTAAATAACAATAATTAAGAATTTAAAATATATATACAGAAAATTTTATTGACTGTCAAAATTTTTCTGTACCACATAGACTGAGACATAGAGAGTATTCACATCTTATTGAAAAATTATGTAAAAAAAATTATAAACCACATAATTAATAACTTACAAAATTTAAAAGACATAAAATATTTTACTGACTCTCAAAATTATATCAGTGGCACTTAAATTAGAATAGAAAGGTATTATAAATCGCAATAATTAAAAAATTTAATTATTTTAATAATTGATTATCTAAATTCTATTTGTGTCACATAAATTGAGACAAAATCTAGTGGTGCAACATAATTTCCACGAAGCAAACAGGGTAGCTGACTTTTGTCAAGACTAGGAGCACAACTAACACAACTAGGAAATACCAACTTTTTGCATTCTCCACCAGCTGTTGCTGCAGTTCGTCTACTTAAAGATACTAAGGGAGTCCTTTGTAATCAACTACTTCCATGGTCTATCTATAATAAGCTTCTATGTCTAAGAAATCAATCCATGTCTTCTACTGTTATTATTAACGCTAAGCCTAGTGTGTGTGTATATATATACATATATACTCGAATCACAATTCATAATCTAAGCCTTAGTATCAATATCCTTGAGTTTTACACCATCTTAAGTCCATTAAGTCATAAATTTCCATTTTAGACGGCCAAATTCATTAAGGAGAAGTAGGTTTTAATTAATAAGTTGAAAAATGCAATTTAAGATCAAATGGTACCCTATCCAGGGTAACAAAGCTAAAATAAGTGCATTGTAATGTCTAAATCAACCCAAACTTAGGTGATAACCCAAGGAAGTAGAAATGTGATCATTAAGGTCTAAAAAGGGTGTCATTCTAAGCATTCTATCTTAAAAAGGATAGTGGGGCCCATTATTAAATTTCAAAAACCCAACCCAAGGCCAACACCTACTTGAACCTAGGTTAAGGCTTCTCAATCCCTAAACGAGCCACTAAAGGAACTAAATTTGGTCCTAAAGGGTAATTATAGCCTAATATAAGGGGAAACAAGGCCAAATTATACCCAAAAAGGGCCCTACCCGCTAAATAAGCTAATAAATGCTAAAAGAACAACTATACCATAAGTACCCACCCATAAATAGCACAATACCCTATTAATACCATAATAAATCAAAATCTCTAAGAAAGGTAAGCCTAGCCCATCTAGACGCCATCGAAAGCCCACAAAAACCTCTACAATGGAGCTTTTTCCTTTTGAGAAGCCTCCAACTACTGGAATTCCATCAAAATAATATTCTATATGTTGATATGATAAAATCAATACCCAAAAATCAAAATTACGCTTTGGTAAAAAAAAGAGCAAAAAATTCCCTTGTAGGGCCTGCCTGCAGAATCATGAAATTAAAATCATCATAACGTCCCTATCAGATCAAGGATCCTTTTATCTAAATTGGGTGTAATCATAGCTCAAAATAGTCCCACAACAGTCTTAGAATAATCTAAGAAACAAGCATCGAAAGAGAGAAATATGCCAAATTTACAATGTTAACTTATGAGAAAATAATGAGAAAATGATCACTAGGATGTCCCCAACACAATCCTAGCATCAATTTATCAATTCCACACTATTCTCGAGCTCCCCCTCTCTCTAATAAGGTTTTGTACTTAGACTTTGAAGCTAGAATCTCAAGAAAATAAAATATATAGGCTCAGTGATGACTGCTTAGGTAGTTGACTGATCTCTTTTGTGATCCTCTCTTAAGTGCTAACAGGTTTGCTTTAGTGGATCCTACTAAGCTGGTTAGCCTCCACTTAAGTGGCTACTTGGCATCTTTGTCAATAGGTGCACCAATTCATATTCTTCTATAGTGTTCATCACAAAAGCTAAACGCATATCCTTTGGCTGCTTCATTGATTGACATATATTAAATGTGACTTGGTCATCATTAAGTCGAAACTTTATCTGCCCAGTTTCTATATCAACCAATGCCTTACCCGTATCTAGGAAAGGACTTACCAATATGTTTAAAACCTCTAAGTAAACCTCACAATCAAGAATTATGAAAATCAGCTAAAAAGATAAAAGATGTTGTCTTTAACAACACATCAAACAATATACCAATGGGCTTCTTTACTATGTGATCCACTGTTAAAAGTTCATCGATGTCAGTGTAGGAGACCCCAAATCCAACTTCTTGTAGACGACTAGAGGCATCAAGTTAATGCTAGAACATAGATCACATAAGGCCTGTGCCAAATTTGAAGACCCTATAGTACAAAGAATTTTGAACGCTCCCAAATCTTCCTTCTTTTCAGCTAAAGATCGAGAAGCAATGGTGCTACAATGGTACACATTATCATTAGGATAAAAACTCACTGTCCTCTTTTTTGTCATCAAATCTTTCATGAACTTCGCATATTTTGGTATTTGCTCTGGATCCTCCACATTAGGTATTTTCATAAATAAATCCTTCGACATAGAAATAAACCTCTAATATTTGCCCTCTTCAGCTTTCTTATTCAATCTTTAGGGAAAAGGCGTAGGGGGTCGAGAAATAGACTTCAATACTAGTGTGACCTCTTTACCTTTTCCTTTGTTAGTATCGGCTTCTCTCTCCATAAATAGGGGCTTCTGAGATATATTACCATTCATCACCAAAATATTTGTTGCTTCCATATCATTAGTGCTCATGGGTTCATTCCTCATGTCATCAACCACAGGTATAGGTGGATCAGTAGTAGCCTTACCGATTTGAGTGGTAATAGCTTGAAAATGACTTTCATTCTTAGGATTCTAAATAGTATTGCTTGGGAGTACGTCTAATTGACACTGGTTTAATATAGAAGACATCTTCCTGAATTTCTGCTCAAGCCATTTAATAGCAGTTGCATATGACTCTACCTTTTGGGTCAAACCTAAAATGTCTGCCTGGATTTCCTTAAGGTAGCTCTCTGACCCTTAACAAGTATTGCCAGCAAACTTCCAACCTTGAGTTTCCAGAATCAACATCATGGTTCCTAGCGGAACATAAGGACCACTTTTTCCTTTGTTGTCATCTTTCCTCCTCCAGTCACCATCACGCCCTCTACTCCTATCTCTATACCTATTGTAGTTGTCTCCATAATAGTTTGGACCTTGACTCCTTTGCCTAAAGTTTCAATTTTCTTGGTTAGAACCTTGGTCTTTGGCTTAAAAACCCACCATTTCTCTACCAAGATACTTAACTTCTTTCTTAGAGAATGAATTTTTATATCTAGAAGCACCCACTACGTTGACCTTCTCTGCTTTGACTATCATAAATTACTTAGTAAGCAAGCTAATCTAAGTCCTCAATTGTGCCATGTAGTTCTCTCAGCTTATTAGAGGCTTCGATTGCATACATACTAGCTGATCTATCCATCTCGTGAGTGTGACACCCTCGAATGGTTTTAGTAATATGATCTAAAATTTTGGCAACCTACTCCCATCATAGACTCATTAATTCTCCACCTGTATTCGTGTATGCTATCACCTTAGTATTAGCATTCAAGGCTCAATTGAAGATCTCAAGTAAGATTGTTTAAGTAATTTGTGAATTTGGCATGCTATGAAACTTCTTATTAAACCTCAGCCATATAATGATGAAATATATTAAACTTCTCATATAATGCCTCTAAATGCATGTCACGACCCGAACCAGGTCCTGGCCATGATGGGTATCTCAAGTCTGCTGAGGATCGGAGATCACCTCCTTTACCCTAGCTAACTAAAACACAATACAACAAGCTACAGATGAATTCCAAATATATAACAAGATAGTTAAGCAACTAGCTCAGAAAGAAATTTAAGAACTTTAATATCCATCCCAATCCACAATAATCCACAAAGCCTCTAATAACCAAGAACAATCTAAGTTGGGACATGCCCCCGACCATAGCCAAAATGAGCCTAAAAGGAATAGTCCAAAACATGAATGAAATAAGACCATTAAATGAGTTTTTTCCAAAGAATGGAAGCTCACTACTTTAAGATGACTCATGAGCTATCCAAAAATTATCTATCACTGCATTAGTAAAGCAGAAGTGTCTTCATTCCCTATATCACATAGGGATAGGACGTCCATAGATGATTAGCAGGGTGAGCGCTAGCATGTACCTCAAGATAAGGATAAAATAATGCCAATTCAAAATCCAGTCTAAACCCAATGTATATGTTCACATATATGCATACATACATCTATATAAGATGTTGAGATAGGGAACAATGTTTAGCAGAAGGTTTAAACCATTAACCTGGACTGTGTAGCTCTAACCATCCTAAGGTCACCAACGATCTATATGAGTTTAACTCCCCCTGCTTAAAGGGTCCCAATGCATGTTAGCCGCACGAACTAGGAAAATCCACGAATGATCAAAGGAATACCTCGACCCCAGCCAATCCAAAATATATGTGTGAACTAATGCACACATTCGTAAAGACCCCCACGTCGACAAATATGTTTCCAGTATCAGTCCCCCCAAGACCTCCACCTTTCACGATGAGCTACACAACCCCATTTAAGCCTAATTAAAACAAGTTTCACATAACCCATCCATTGAACCAAGAAATTATCTGTTAAGGCATCAACCACAGGTATCGTCATACCATCATGCTTGCAAGCTTATAATTATGCCATGCCAATTCTATCAACTTGGGGGAATGCTACAAAACTCTTTGTTCATTAAATTAGGTTTAAAATTAAAACATAGACAATAAGGCCTTCAAAACCCATTTTATCCATTTAACCATTTATGCAATGCAATAGTTTAGGGAAGTAAGCCAAATCACATGATTAACCATATTCCAAATCTAATTATGTAAGTAGGTTGAGGGAATACAATTTCCAAAATCAAATTCCAAACCAAAATCATCAAATTTGAGGAATACCTCGACCCCCATCCCATTCATCATACCCATGCACCCTGATGAGTTTCAAAATGCATAAATAAAACATGAACACTTGCATTAAAACCATGAGAATGCAAACCACATAACAATTCTTTCAAAACCCTCAACCCAAATCAAAATCCAAATTAAAAACAACATGAATAACCATTTAAACACAAGATTTTAGTAAAATAAATTTAAGGGGAGAGGTACATGCCAGAAAATATTAAGATTATGGAGAAAAATCAAACTCTGAGCCCTAGATGATCATCCTTAAGAAACCCTAGACTTTTTCTTGATTTGAGAGATTTGAGAGAAAAGAAGCATATTTTATTGTGTTATGGATAATAATAAGCCCCCCAAAGGGTTTTAAGGCCGTGGGTTATAATTGGTGAAAGAGGGAAATATCCAAAGTGCCCCTACTAAATTGTAGAAGAAAAAATATCGCCAGTCATCATGGGTAACCTTATGACTTGTAGGGTCACTTTATGACTTGTCACCACTACTCGTGGTCTAGTGTAATACCCCAAAAAATTTTATGCTTAACTCAGTTCGTTAAAGCTTGAAAAGAGATTCCAGACTTAGAAGTTTCAACTAAGTGTTTATACTTAGAAGTATTTTAGCCTTTGTAAGTTGACGATCCTATTTCACGACCCTTATGACCTTAAAGTATCAATTTTTAGGTCTATTTATGATCAGGAATATCAGTAGGTCACTTCAGGTGAGTTTTAGTTTTTTTGGACCTCGTTTGAAGCATGTCCAGGTGACCAAAATAGTGGGTCATGCAATCTCGATATGTCACGTCGCCCATCACATTGATAGATAATTTTTCTCCAGATTTCAGTGTAATTCCAGTGAACCAACGGGAACTCAAAGTGGAATATTAGTCATTGTGCTGATGCCATCGACGCAATGCGTCGGTATGTATGTAACTGGACACATTTTCAGTCATTAAAAATCCGCATCTAGAGGGGTATTTGGGTCATTATGCCACCCATTTTCAGCCCCAAAATATAAAATCAAATGACCCTAGAGGATAAATTGCTCACTTTCTTTCAAATTCTCTCAAATTTACTTAAGAACAAACCCTAGGGATTTTAATTTCAAGAGCAAATCTTCAAGAACAAACCATCAGTCTTCACGAATTCAAGCATCAAGGTATGTGAAGTGTTCATCCAAGGGTTTCCTTCCACCCTTGGAGTTCAAGAAACTTTTTAAACTACAAGTTAATTAATTTCATGAATTCTATGCGGGATTTAAGTGTATTCATGATTATGATGTTAATGGTGTTCTGATCCATATTTTATTTCAAGTTTCATGTGGAATTATTTATCATGTGTGTAGTATCATGTGAATTCATATTTAAAAACCATGATTTTTGAATTGGGATTTGAAATTATGATGCCTACATGTTGTTTAGTATCATGTGCATAGATTATGTTCCCCAGGTGCTTGATAAATTTCTCATGTGAATTAAATATGAAAATCATGACATGTTAGAATATGTGCAAGCTTATATCTTACAAGTTTTTGATAAATTGCCTCTATGAACGAGTTATGAGCAAGTGAATATTGTTATGCTTTTCAATTTTATGCTATGCTTTACTTTTCATGCTATCGAGTCTTGGGGGTATTCAATACCCAAAATCTAGCTGCTTACCTAGAGTTACAGTAGTTATGGAATAGTCTCAGTAGTGTCATGAACAGTATTACTCAGTAATCAGTCACAATCTCAGTTCAGTATTTAGTTCAGAACTCAGTAGAATTTTGTCAGTCCGTGGGACCCAGTAAAATCAGTTCAGTTCAATTAGACAACACGATCAGTAATAGTTCAATCTAACCTAGTACAATTTAAAAATTAGTTCAGTGTCTATTCAGTTGGGAGTAGAATTCAACGCCGAGTGAGCCTAAGGATGGGGACCAACCTGCCAGTAGAGGGTGTGATCCTTAGAAATAGTCCTTGCATACTAGAACTATATAGCTAGCATAGGTTGAGACATCAACCTACCAGTTAAGGGTTGATGAGGTACTCTACCTACCAGTTGAGGGTACCACCGTTCTCATTCAGAGCACCTACCAGATGAGGGTGACTTAGCACTTGTCCTTACATGGCACAGTCTATCACCTTTAAAACTGGAGTTATAGGTTGGACCCCAATCAGTTTAGAGAGGGGCATGTTAGTTAGATGATTACCTCCCACAGTTTCAGTTCTAGTCTTAGTATAGAATTCAGTTCAGTTCTACAGAACTAGAACTGTCAGATATAGTTACCCAGCTTAGTATAGAACTTAGTTCTATTCTACAAAATTAGGACTATTAGAAATAGTCACCTAACTATCAGTAATACAGTTCTCAGTAAACTTAGATTTTAGTTATTTAGTTATCAGAACTCAGTATCTAGTGTGACTCTGATCTCTAACACAGTATATGTAGATATGTGCACAATATTGCATAATCAGTGTTTCATCAGTTTTTGTTATACATGTACTATCATTCAGTTGTATTTATGTTACTCAATCAATTATTGTTTATGCATATGAACCCATGCATATCTGCCTACCTCAGTTAGCATACTAGTACATTTAAAGTACTGGCGCATACCTTTCTTTTTCTCTATGATGTCTTATATCATAGGTTCAGACGCACGAGCTAATGATTGTACTTAGCAGTCCAGCCCATTATCAGAAGACTTAGTGGTGAGTCCTCATAGTTTGAGGACAAAGTTGTTATTTCAGTATTTCAGTATGTTTTTTAGTAGTTGGAGTTAGTTGGGGGGCTTGTCTTATCAACTCTATTTCTAGACCGTTCAGTTAGAGACTTATCAGACTAGATTATTTCAAGCAGACATTTAGATTTCCGTTTTTCCATTATCTGTATTTGATGTTCAAATATGAACCTTATTGAAATATCAACCTATTTTTTTGTATTTTATTATTATTATTATTATTATTATTATTATTCAGATATTGCAGTAGGTACCAGTCATGGGTAAGCTTGTGGTCCTTCGAGATTATAAGCACAGTGTGATGTTCGAGGTGTAGACTCGAGGCATTACAAACTTGGTATCAAAGCCTAAGGTTCAATAGAGTCCTAGGTAGTCTGAAGCCACGTCTAGTAGAGTCTTGTACAAGGATGAGTAGCACGCCACACTTATGGACAAGGGGCTACGAGATATTTTTAGGAAAAGTTTCCCTTCTTTCAGTATTCATGTCATACGAGTGAGCATGATCTCAAGTCACACTCTCAGTCTAATCCTTTTCTTACTTCCGTCTATAGAACATGCCACACAAAAAAAATAATGGAAGGAGAATAGGAAATTAGCTAGCACCTCCGCCTGTCCAGCTAGATCCCATGGATGAGCATATTTCCATGCATAATTTAGAGAAGCTTTCACCACTCTAGCTTATTCTGTGGCAGTCCAGAATAAAAGCCCAACTATCATTCCGACCAATCCAGTGGCCAATACTGCTGTAGCTAGAATTTAGAACTTTACCTGAATGAATCCTCCATCTTTTACCGGGTCTAAGTCAGAGGAAGACCCATAAAAATTCCTTGATCAGGTGCAGAAAGTCACAGATATTATGGGGTGACCACGAGTGAGAGCGCGGAATTAGCTGCATATCATTTATAAGATATGGATTACTCATGGTTCAAGCAGTGAAAGGCAAAGAGGGTTGATAATGCAGGGCCCGTAGAATGGGAGGAGTTTGCCACTACTTTTCTGAATAGGTTCTTCCCACTGCAGTTAAAGAAATCGAAGGTGTTGGAGTTTATTAATCTGAAGCAGGGCAACATGATAGTGAAAGAGTATTCTCTCAAGTTTACTCAATTAACCAGATACGCTCCTTATGTGGTAACCGATAATAGATCCAAGATGAGTAAGTTTGTGTTGGGTGTGTCTAATAGTGTGGTCAAGAAGTGTATGACCGCAATGCTTATTAAGGAGATGGACATATCCAGGCTCATAGTCCATGCTCAGCAGATAGAGGAGGCTAAGAATAGGGAGAAGAAGAAGGAGAACAAGAGAGCTAGAACAGGTAGCTTCAACTTTGCTTAGCCTAAGTTAGAGGGTAGAAATCATTCTCAGTTCCACTTGAAATCCTCAGTTCTAGCTCCGTCCTCAACTAGTGCTCTAGTGTCAAAATTCAAAGATGGCAATAAAAATAGAGAATAATGCCATAAACCTCAGGGTAGTGTTAGCAGTGCCCAAACAAACCCTCTTTGCTAGAAATATGATAAAAACCACCAGGGTGTCTATAGGGCTGGCAGTGATGTATGTTTCAGATATGGTACGCCAGGCCACATGGTCAGATATTGTCCTTTGTCCGGTTATCAGGGTCATTATAATTGTCCTTCAACTTATTTCGATCGCCCAAATTAGTAGGGTGTCACTTTTAGTGCCACTAGTGGGCAGCGTCTAAATAGGTTTTATGCATTTTAGTCCTGACAGGATCAAGAAAGTTCTCCTGATGTGGTCACTGGTACGTTACAATTTTATTATTTACACGTTTATGCTTTGTTAGATCTAGGAGCTTCTTTGTCCTTTGTAAATCCTTATGTAGCTATTGACTTTAGAGTTAGTCCCGAAATCCTAGTAGAGCCTTTCTCAGTCTCTACCCTAGTGGGCAAATCTATCATAGCCCGACGGGTATACAGGAACTGTCCGATTATGGTATCTCAGAAAGTCACTTCAGTAGACTTAGTAGAATTAGGGATGAATAATTTTGATGTCATTCTGGGCATGGATTGGATTCATTCATGCTATGCTTCAGTTGACTGCAGAAATAGAATTGTCTATTTTCAGTTTCTAAATAAACCTGTCCTTGAGTGGAGGGGTAGTACTTCAGCACTTAGGGGTCAACTTGTTTCTTACCTTAGGGAGAGAAAAATGATATCCAAGGGATGTGTCTATCATCTAATTTGAGTTCAATACTCTAGTTCAGAGACCCCTAATCTGGAGTCAGTATCAGTAGTATGTGAATTTTCTGATGTGTTTCCTGAAGATCTTCCTGGGATTCCTCCCAAAACGAAAATTGACTTCGGAATTGACCTTCTTCCAGATACTCAAGCCATATCTATTTAACTATATAGAATGACACCTAAAGAACTCAAAGAGTTAAAAGAATAGTTGAAAGATCTCCTAGATAAGGGGTTTATCAGACCCAGCATTTCCCCATGGGGCACACCAGTTCTATTCATGCATAAGAAAGACAATTCTCTTAGAATTTGTATAGACTACCGTCAGCTAAATAAAGTCACAGTCAAGAGCAAGTATCCCCTTTCCAGAATCGATGACTTGTTTGACATACTTTAGGGTGCCAGTTACTTCTTTAAGATAGACCTCAGATCAGGCTATCATCAGCTTAGGGTCAGGGAATTTGATATTCTGAAAACAGCTTTCAAAACTCGGTATGTCCACTTTGAATTCTTAGTCATTTCATTTGGTCTTACCAATGCCCCAACAGCCTTTATGGACTTGATGAACCACGTGTTCAAGAAGTACTTGGACATGTTCATCACAGTCTTCATTGATCATATTCTTGTCTACTTTCATAGTGAATATGACCATGCAGACCATCTCAGAATAGTGTTATAGACCCTCAGAGCCCATTAGTTGTTTGCCAAATTTAGTAAATGTAAATTTTGTCTAAGTTCAGTAGCTTTCCTTGGCCATTAGTTTATAGTGATGGGATTAGAGTGGATCCTCAAAAGAGCAAAGTAGTGAAAAGCTATCCCAGACCCATCTTTTCATCAGATATTAGGAGTTTCTTGGGTTTGGCTGGCTATTACCAATGGTTTATCCAAGGATTCATATCTATTGCATCTCTCATGTTCAGATTGACTCAGAAGAAAGTCAAATTCCAGTTGTAAAATTCTTGTGAGAAGAGTTTTCAGGATTTGAAGACTCGACTCACTACAACCCCTATTTTGACTTTACCAGATAGCTCAAACAGATTCATAGTATATTGTGATACTTTCAGAGTGGGTTTGGGTATATTTTGATGCAGAGAGGTAAGGTCATAGCCTATGCCTCTAGACATCTTAATCCCCATGAAAAGAATTATCCAACTCATGATCTTGAGTTAGCAGCTGTTGTATTTGCCTTAAAGATTTGGAGGCATTATTTGTACGAGATACATTTAGATATGTTCACAAACCATAAAAGCCTACAATATATATTTTCTCAGAAAGATCTGAACCTGCATCAGAAAAGGTAGTTATAGTTATTGAAAGACTATGACATGAGCATCTAGTATCATCTGGACAAGGCCAATGTAGTAGCTGATGCTTTTACTAGGATGTCTATGGGTAGTGTTTCTCACATGGAGGATAAGAAGAAGAAGAAGTTAGTTCAGAAAGTTCATCAGATTTCTCGACTAGGTGTTCGCTTAGTCGATTCAGCAGAAGGAAGTATGGGTGCAGAATAGTTTAGAATAATCTCTGGTTTCCAAAGTAAAGGAAAAAAAAGGACAGAGATCCCAGTCTAGTCAAGTTGAAAAAGTCAGTCAGAGGTCAGAAGGTAGAGGTTTTCTCCCAAGGGGTAGATTGTGTGTTACATTTCCAGGGTTGGTTATGTGTGCCACGTGTAGATGACTTGAGGAAATGAATTCTTATAGAAGTGCATGGTGAGCGTTACTCTATTCATCCAGGGGATACTAAGATGTACTGTGATTTATGGGAGATCTATTGGTGGAGTGGGATAAAGAGAGACATTGCGGAGTTTATAGCTAAGTGCTCGATATGTCAGCATATTAAGATCGAGCATCAGAAGTCTAGTGGTTCCATGTAAGAGTTTAGTATTCCCACATGAAAGTGGGAGAAAGTGGACATGGACTTTGTGACAGGTTTGCTTCATACTCATCGTCAGCACAATTCTATTTGGGTTATTGTAGACAGGATAACTAAATCAGCTCACTTCTTACCAGTTCATACCTCTTATTCAGCTGAGGATTATGCCAAGATCTATGTTAGAGAGTTGGTCAGATTTCACAGAGTTTCGCTGTCCATTATCTCAGATAGAGGTACCCAGTTCACCTCTTATTTTTAGAAAGCCTACCAAAAGGGTCTTGGTACCTAAGTTTACCTCAGTACAACGTTCCATCCTCAGACAGATGGTCAAGTAGAAAGGACCATCCAGACTGTAGAAGATATGTTAAGGGCGTGTGCTATTGACTTTAAGGGTAGTTGGGATGACCACTTGCCCTTGATTGAGTTTGCATATAATAACAGTTATCATTTCAGCATTCAAACGTCTCTGTTTGAGGCTCTTGATGGGAGGAGATGTAGATCTCCCATTGGTTGGTTTGAAGTAGGTGAGGCCACCGTAGTAGGTCCTGACTTGGTATTTGGTGCCTTAGAAAAAGAGCAGTTGATTAGAGAAAGGCTTAAGACAGCTCAGAGCCGACAAAAGTCATATGCAGATATATGAAGGAAGGATCTCGAGTTTGAGATTATTGATTATGTGTATTTGAAAATCTCTCCTATGAAGGGAGTAAAGAGGTTTGGCAAGAAGGGGAAACTCAGTCCCTGATATGTCGGTCCTTATCAAATTCTCAGCCGTTTTGGAAAGGTAGCTTACAAGTTTGAGTTTCCTTCAGACTTAGCTTCAATACATCTAGTGTTTCATGTCTCCTTGCTAAAGAAATACATAGGAGACCCAACAGTTGTAGTCCATATAGAGGGTATAGATGTTTAGAACAGCCTCTCTTATGAGGAAATCCCAGTTGAAATTCTTAATTTTAGGTTCGCAGACTGAGGAACAAAGAAGTCCCTTTAGTCAAAGTTCTTTGGCGGAATCAGTCCGTTGAGGGAGCTACTTGGGAAGTAGAAGCAGATATGAGAACCAAGTATCCTCACCTCTTATCCGCAAACTCAGACTCAGCTCAAGGTAACAGTCTTCCTTAGATTTGCTTAGTTCCATGTTCAATTATAGTTATAAATTTGGTATTCATTACCGTTGCATATCATCTTCATGATAGTCATGCATTCATGAACTATTTCAACCATGTACTCATGCATCGGATATGTATGTTCAATTTAAAAACTCAGTTATTAGTAGTTTTAGTTATACATTTCATGCATCATATATGGATATTCTGGGTGTAAGCTTAGCCTATCAGTGCTTCTCAGCTTAGAAAGTCTTATTTAAGGATGAATGTTCCCAAAGGGGAGATATTGTAAGACCTCACAAAATTATAAGCTTAACTCAGTCCGTTAAAGCTTGAAAAGAGGTCCTAGACTTAGAAATTTCAGCTAAGTTTTTATACTTAGAAATATTTTAGCCTTCGTAAGTTAGCGATCCTATTTCACGACCCTTATAACCTTAAAGTATCGATTTTTAGGATTCATGATCAGGAATGTCAGTAGGTCACTTCGGGTGAGTTTTGGATTTTTAAACCTCATTTGAACCATGTTCAGGTGACCAAAATAGTGGGTCGATGCGATCTCGATGAGTTGCGCCGCCCATCACATTGACAGATAATTTTTCCCCAGCTTTCAGTACAATTCAAGTGAACCAATGCAAATTAGATGCGGTATATTGGTCATCGTGTTGATGCCATCAACACGATGCATCGGTCTGTGCATCACTGGAACTATTTTTGGTCATTAAAATCCAGTGTCCAGAGGGGTATTCGGGTCATTATCCCACCCATTTTCAGCTCTAAAACATAGAATCAAATGATCCTAGAGGCTAAATTGCTCACTTTCTTTCGAATTCTCTCAAATTTACTCAAGAACAAACCGTAGGACTTTTAATTTCAAGAGCAAATCTTTAAGAACAAACCACCAGTCTTCACGAATTCAAGCATCAAGGTATGTGAAGTGTTCATCCAAGGGTTTCCTTCCACCCTTCGAGTTCAAGAAACTCTTTTAAACTACAAGTTAATTCTTTTCATAAATTCCATCTGGGATTTGAGTGTAATCATGATTATGATGTTAATGGTGTTCTGATCCATGGTTTATTTCAAGTTTCATGTGAAATTATTTATCATGTGTGTAGTATCGTGTGAATTCATGTTAAAAACCCTTGATTTTTAAATTGGGATTTGAAATTATGATGCCTACATATTGTTTAGTATCATGTGCATAGATTATTTTCCCCAGGTGCTTCATAAATTGCTCATGTGAATTAAATGTGAAAATCGTGACATGCTAGCATATGTGCAAGCTTATATCTTACAAGTGTTTGATAAAATGCCTCTATGAACGAGTTGTGAGCAAGTGAACAATGTTATGCTTTTCAAGTTTATGCTATGCTTTACTTTTCATGCTATCGAGTCCTGGGGGTATTGAATACCCAAAAATCTAGCTACTTACCTAGAGTTACAGTACTTATAGAACAATCTCAGTTGTGTCACGGACAGTAGTACTTAGTAATCAGTCACCATCTCAGTTTAATATTCAGTTCAGAATTTAGTAGTATTCCATTAGTCTGCGGGACCCAGTAAACTCAGTTCAGTTCAGTTAGACAACACGATCAGTAATAGTTCAGTCTAGCCTAGTACAATTTAGAAATTAGTTCAGTGTCTATTCAGTTGGGAGTAGGATTCAGAACCGAGTGAACCCAAGGATGGGGAATTACCTGCTAGTAGAGGGTGTGATCCTTAGAAGCAGTCCTTGCATTCCAGAACTATATATCCAACGTAGGTTGAGACATCAACCTGCCAGTTGAGGGTTGATGAGGTGTTCTACCTACCAGTTGAGGGTACCACCATTATCGTTCATAGAACCTACCAGATGAGGGTGACTCAATACTTGTCCTTACCCGTGGCATAGTACCGACACCCTTCCAGCTGGGGTTATAGGTTGGACCCCAATCAGTTTAGAGAAGGGCATGTTAGTTAGATGATTACCTCTCACAATTTCAGTTTCAGTCTCAGTATAGAACTTAGTTTAGTTCTACAAAACCAGGACTGTCTAATACTGTAACCCAGCTCAGTATAAAACTCAGTTCAGTTCTATAGAATCTGGACTGTTAGAAATAGTCATCCAACTATCAGTAATACAGTTATCAGTAAACTCAGATATCAGTTATTTAGTTATCAAAACTTAGTATCCAGTGTGACTATGATCTCAGACATAGTATATTTAGATATGTGCATAGTATTGCATAATCAGTGTTTTATCACTTTTAGTTATACATGTACTCTCATTCAGTTGTATTCATGTTACTCAGTCAGTTATTATTCATGCATATGAACCTATGCATATCAGCCTACCTCACTTAGCATACCAGTACATTCAAAGTACTGACTCATACCTTTCTTTTGCATTATAATCTCTTATATCATAAGTTCAGACGCATGGGGTTCTAATCACACTTAACAGTCCAGCCCATCAGCAGTAGACTTAGTGGTGAGTCCTCATAGTTTGAGGACTAAGTTGTTATTTTAGTATTTTAGTACATTTTTCAGTAGTTGGAGTTATTTGGGGACTTGTCCTATCAACTCCATTTTCAGATGGTTCAGTTAGAGGCTTATCAGACAGACGTTCAGATTTCAATTTTTCCATTATCAATATTTGATGTTCAGATGTGAACCTTATGGCAACATCACCCCATTTTCTGCATTTTATTATTATTATTATTATTTAGATATTGCAGCAGGTACCAGTCATGGGTTAGCTTGTGGTCCTTCAAGATTATGAGCACCGTGTGACGTCTGGGGTACAAACTCGAGGCATTATATCTAGACATTAGCTTAGGGTACCTTAACTGGTTAGATAATAAGTAACACTGTATGACTCGTGACCTGACATTATGACTCATTCAGTCCCACTCATAATCAGGACAAAAACATTGGGCACCTATGCTGGTATAGTCACGAGTCCCTTACCACGACTCTTAAATACACTATACGACTCGTGAGGTCTAAGTCGTGACCTTAACAAAAGCTTAGGAAAACTCAAGACACTTATTATTCAGGCTACGATTGTCACGTTATGACTCATGAGGGGTCTTCATGACTCGTTACCTAAGTCATAATATGGGCAGTGAGCTCGAAGCTCAGAAATTTTAGAGGCAAAAATTTGAGGAGTTACAACACAGTTGTCAAAAATTATATATCTTATATTTTAATTATAATATTCTAGAGGGTGGGAAAAATTGGTCCAAAAATGGAGTCCTCAACTCATTCCAAGTAGTGAGAGATCCACAAAGTAGTTTTCTCTATTAGAGAGAATGGAAATAATCTCAGTTGTATCACCTTCTGCCTTACCCTAGGAAGATTGTATGAAGCAAATATCCCTATAAATTTCATAATATACATGTTTGCATCACCGATAGATAGTCCAGCAAATACCCCATTCAAATTCAGTAGTTGGATCATTGTACTTGTGATATTGAACTAAGTATCTTAAAGCAATTCTGGAGTAATGATTGCACTCGTTTCAACTGGCTCAGCATACCCCAAATATTTTTCTGGATCATCATGAGTCAACATATATTGCTAAATGGGTTGTTGTCCCCAATTTCTTTTCAATCTTTCCCTTACATCAAGTTTAGCTAAATATTTTGCCTCTTCTTAACTAGTCTTTCTTTCCTATTTGCCCATTGGAAAACTGATTGCCTAGCATTTTTTAGCCATTAATCGAGTAGTGACCTGCTCTGTACTTTCCTAAACATCATGCTAAAGTGGACAATTCAATGTTGTTGGGTCATTATGAACTCTTTCGAGTTGGGCTCTTTGATCATGAACTCCTCCTTTCTCTATTCTTTAATTCTATCTCAACGTTCTTTTAAGATCAGGATCAATTGAAATTAGGGTCTTGTCTTGACTTTGAGTACTGGGCATATACCGACATGTGCCCTAGAAATAGTTAAAAGGAAAAATCAAAACACAAAGCTGACAACTTCAATAAACTCAATCTATCGCTTCATAATCATATTCCCTGACAATAATGCCAAAACTTGATGCCGCCCAAATTACATCTCCCAAAAATTATAAAACAGTCACTGAATCAAATATAGAATCCAACTAGATTGGGGTCGATCCCATGAGAAATAGGCTGAAATTCTATTAAGAGTTTGTCTACGTAACTAGGAAGTAAGTAAATAAAATGAGAGATTTTTGTGAAAGTAAATTATAATAATAACAATTATTTGATACTTGAATTATGATTAATATGAGATAAGCACTAGGATTATGATCCCCATGACTTCATAGCTCCACAGGTTATTCATGCTAGCAGACTATCCTGATTGCTTTCATGAAAAATTTAACAAGATATGTATCATTTAACTAATACCAAGAGACGGTTAAATGATATATATCATGTTAGATTTTGTATGTAACAACCCTTTTAGTGATTTTGTGATAGTCCTCGTAGTGATTTTGTTCATTTTTATGCATTTGAACTATTTTACCCCTTCGCTTATTTGCTTTATGGTACTTGTGGTCTGCAGGTGTGGGTGGCGCAGTTCCTGAGGTGGTTGGTTGAAAATTATGCAAATTTTTCATATTAGAAGGTTTGAAAGTTAGTATGATTGACCAAAGTCAACATTTTGTGATAACAATGCTGTATAAGAATTTTGATAGCTCTGTTAGCTCTAGAATGAAAATTCTGGGTTAGTAGGACCTTTGATTTGAGTTTTGAGTCATTTAGATGATTTTTAAGTAGTCGATTCAAAAGTTGGAATTTAAATATATAGGTTTGACTTTGATCAAAATTTGATCCCTACAATCTCTGCTTGGTGATTTGTATGATAGAATATAAAATTAACCATGTGGCTTAGGCTATAATATTATATTTTCATTCGATGTAAATACTTGGTTTATGTTATTTAATAAAGTTTTGAACAAGATCATTATACTAACTTATATGTCCTTTCCTTATATAGTAGACGATTTTGTGTATGGAGTCATTTAGCTCATGCACCGAAGATTAAAATTATCAATTTTTATAAGTTATAAATTAATATTCATAATAAAAGATGAAGTAGGACAAACATCTTTATGATTTTAGCACAAGGTTAAATATAATTTATCTTAATTATGGGAGTGGTAATATTTCAACTTCTTGTGCTAGTACATTTTGTATGTATTGAACGAACCAATTAGAGATGTTTGTTTATGTTTCAAATATTAATAAACAACCTCTCCAGTCCATTACATGTACTTATAACTTAATTTTGATATAATTATTGTGATCTATGTGGTTTGATTTAGTATTTTAATCTATTAAAAGGTGAAACTCTATTATGAGTCAATATATTCATAATAGATTGGATAATGACAAATCACATTAGTGAAATAATAATTAGCTGATAGAACCATGTCTCGAATTTGACATAAAAGACACACCTTTATGGTTGCTTATAAGCTTTCATGTGAAAACCCCACAGGTGGATTCAATATCCATCATGCGAAATAATTTGAACATAAGAATAAATGATTAAGTTAGTCAACAAATTAAATTTGCAGAAAATTTGATCTAATTGATTGGTGTCGGTTATTCTAACACGGGGGGGGGGGGGGGGGGTTAAATAATGTGTAATGATAGATTTCATAATTAAATCAAGGAGTAAAATTACAGATTTTTAGTGAAATAATTTATAATTTATTGTATGTGATAATTCATTCATTTGCGAAATAATATCATAATTAAAAGCCCCTGTTAATAAATCTGCGATCCCTGCTATGCCTGATTAACTAATCAAATTTAAAAAGAAAGAAGTTTTATAGAACAAGTAATATTATTTTATTTATTGGCCTTCTATAAATAAGGAATAATAGGAATTAAGTTTGACTATAATAGAAAACATTTTTTGCTCAATTTTGGGAGTTTCGAAAGGTGTTTCTCAAGAATTCTTCTTTGGGTATGATTCTTATGCTAATTTTCTCATTCTCAAATGATCTATTTATGATTTCATCTTCAATCATGATTTTAAATTGGGACATTTGAAAATTTGGGTAATGTTAAAAAATGATATTTTGATGATTTGAAGATCGATTTTAACTTCATTTTCAATAAACTTTCATATTTGAGTTCCAAAAGTTATGAGAAACAGGACTTTCAAATAAAATGTCAATTTTGTCCTTGTAGGATCAGAGTTGACTTTGTGTTAACTTTTTGAATCTGAAATTTTAGTTCAACAATATGTGGGTCTGCAGTTTTATTTTCTTACATAGAATACATATTTGATTAAATTAGGCTCGTTCAAAGGATATAAGAAAGGGTAAAGCTTCATTTTGAATTCTTCAACTTTCTTTAAGGTAAGTTAAGACTCTTTTGACCTTTTCTTTTGGAAGAATTTATATGTTAGATGCTTGTAGGGAGACTGATGGGGAGATGATAGTCATGTATAGAAGAGATGGAAAGTATCTATACGGATACCAGTGTTATGTGGAGGGTTACAAATAATTAATTGACTTATTTTCATTGTTTTCTCTACTTGCTAGCATGATTATTGTGAATTATGATTAAAAGTGGCCTGTTTGAACATGCTAGTTGATGACCTACTTCTGATTGAGGATTCGAGTTGGTGCATAGTTATATTTGATGAAACTAAGATTTTGATTATTTAAGGTACGAAAATATAGACTATGTGATTGTAAAAATAGATAGAGGTGATCTTGAGTTGATAATTGAATTGCGTATTGGTATGAAATGCATTGCTTGGTATTGTACCTATTGTTTATGGGATCGGTGTTGCACGTATGTATATTATGCATTATATTTCATATGGATTGGAGGTCACAACTTTTCAATATTCTATATATTATGGGGTCACAACTATCCTATGTTATTATCCATATTATATGGATCAGAGAGCACACATGTCCTATATTATAAGGATCAGATGGCACGCTTGTCATTTATATGTAATGTAGGGAACGCTTCCTGATATATGAAACTTGCGAGTCCTAAGTCCCAACTATCTATATAGGACAACAGCTGTATATAAGTACATTCATCTTTGTATTCATCATATCATTCCCATTTTCTTGACTTTGCATTGATATTGGTCATTGCAGTGTGATTGAGTGATTTACTATCATATTTTTGTCTGAGTTTCTTTGAAAGCTTCTTGTACTATGATATATAGTTATAGTTATTGATTTTGACTATTAGACTAGGCGAAACTCTTATGAATTGGTAGGTTTATATGAATTGTGTAGGACGGTGCAAAATTAGGTAGTTCTCATCATCGTTTAGAATTTGGTCTGGTCAAAGATTCTACTGAGTACATGTGGATTAGTACACATGCTTGCTTATTTTTGCAGCTTATATATAGGTACTGAGGCAACTATTCCTGGGTGTTTATATAGTCTCACACCGAGATATTTGATTTTGAGATTTGAGGTAGCTGCCGGTTGATCTGTGGCTTCATCAAATTTCCCTATCCTTTTGTTATGTTACTTTTTGCTTTTTTTTTTTCACACTTGTTCAGTTATATTACACTCTCGTAGAGTCTTGTGTTAGGATTTTTGCTCTGATTTTCTTACTATATTTAAGTTTTACTTTTTTTAGAAGGAAAATAAAAGTTACCATAATTATTTTTACTTTTCCTGAAAGAAAAAATATAATTCTTTTCCATATTTGGCTAACCTCTTTCTTGGAGGAAAGATTTTGGAACTCTAAAAATAGAAGACCTCCTTCTCATACCACAACAAAATAGCATCCACAATGTAGTCTTTTAAGAGTTTCATTTAGGTAGAGATTTTCTGTCTTATTAGTTTTATGTTTTTTAATATTAGGTTTTATATGTAGGCCAATTGGTCAAATCATATAATAAAATTATATTTTTAGTATTATTTTTCGTTGTCATCTTATTTATCGTCTCATAGTTTACAACTAATAGCTTCCGCATGACGCCCTCCGATTTTGAACCCAATAAGTGGTATCAGAGCTTACGGTTCAATGATCCGATGGTTCAGATTGAGGACATGTTGAGAACAAAGTTGCACCACATTTGATGATAATGAAGATATATGTCCAAAAACTACATGTGGAGAAGATTGCCAATCATATTTTCAATAATCCTGCTATTACATATTTGAAAAGAAAACTTAGTTTTAACCCTATAAAGGGCTCAAATGTTTTAACCCGAAAAGGCTTATATATTTTTAACCCAAAAAGCTTCAATTTTTAAAGAATCTCAAACAACAGTGATATATGAAGAATATAGATAAAAAACGAAGATCATGCAAAAGAAGAAGGAGAATCAAGAATATTTTGAAGAAAATCAAGCCAAAAAGGAGAGATTTGTTAGGGTTTTTGCTCTGATTTTCTTACTATATTTAAGTTTTACTTTTTCTTAGAAGGAAAATAAAAGTTATCATAATTACTTTTACTTTTCTTAAAAGAAAAAATATAATTCTTTTCCATATTTGGCTAACCTCTTTTTTGGAGGAAAGATTTTGGAACTCTATAAATAGAAGACACCCCCTTCTCATACCACAACAAAATAGTATCCACAATGTAGTCTTTTAGGATTTTCGTTTAGGGGGAGATTTTCTCCCTTATTAGTTTTATGTTTTTAATATTAGGTTTTATACGTAAATTAATTGGCCAAATCATATAATACAATTATGTTTTTAGTATTATTTTTCATTGTCATCTTATTTATCGTCTCATAGTTTGCAACTAATAGCTTCTGCATGATGCCCTCTCGATTTCAAACCCAACATCTTGTACTTGTGACTTATAAACTTTGCGTGGTTTTTATGCAATTCTGTATATAGACTTGGTACTATAATTTCTTTCACGTATCTATTCCGTGATTGTTGTTTGTGTATTGGGTTGACTTACCTATTAGCGGGTGCAATAGATGTCATCACGAACTCCAATTTTGATTTGTGATAGGCTTTAACTCATTTTTTTAAAATTTATTTTTCTAGCTTTTTGAGATGTAAAAGTATTAATAATTTTTTTTTATAATCAATATTTTTTAATAATTCTTTTTCAATTGATAATATAGCTAATCCATTAAATCTCTATTGAGACATTATTGAACTTAAGTAAGACTACTAATTTTAAAAACTTCTTTTGGCTGAGTTAATTGTAGCAAAACAGTCAACATTATTCTATAAACATATAGACATTTGGAAGAGAGTCGAGTACTCACACTTCGTTCTTTTTTTCTAAAAATATGGGACTCCCATTATAATAAGCCTTAGACAGTTGCCTATGTGGCCTAATGGAAGAGTAGAACTTGATTTAGAGTAACCATTTTCCCGTTGCCACTAAGTACCGGACGATGTTGTTAATTACACGAGGCAGATACGGTTGCTAAAAAAACTGAACTTTGTCTTCTTCTGTATTAAAGGATTCCACTAATCATTTTCTTCTACATCCACAGGATCACTTGCCAAGTTCAAAGTCTTGAGTATGGCAACACGTATGATATTATAATGATCAGCGCTCTTTCAAATAGCAACCTTTTTTGTAATTACATTGAACACCATAAAAGGTGATGTTGCCTTGTTGCGAATGAAGAACTTGGACAAGACCCCCTATCCAAATTAGCATAATACTCGGAACATGCATTAACATTTGCAACTTGGTCAACATCACACGCCAAGGGTACTAAGTACTCTTGGCTAGATGGATGTATTTTGTTTCCAACACAAAAAGGTACTACTTGTCCTCGTTCGTAGAATTTGACTTGATGCATGACCTCTATCCATCAAATAATATAAATAGCTAGCTAACTATTATTGTTTGTCCTCATAATTTACTAATCCATTCTGTTTCCCTTTTCAGTTTCCAACTTTCAATCCCACTTTGCTTCCTGTTCTTAAAGATGAACAAAGAAAATGAAGGCTCTAACTCATTTCCTATAGGGAAAACTCCTCAAGAGAAGGGGATGTTGCATATTTCCAAGTGTTATATCGTGCCATCTGCACAGAGGGTTAATTTGAATCCAGAGGTTGCAAGAGTCCCCGTCGTGGATTTGGCCAGGATGAAGAATGATTTCGGGTTTGGAACAAGATGAATAACCATCCAAGATATTGCAAAGGATTGCCGCCGCATTGGTTGCTTTCAGGTTCTTTTACTTAAGGAATTCAACTTGTGCACACTAAAGTGTAGATATAATAATTTGTTAAAATACATTAATGTTATGGAGTATATGTATAAAAACTTAAAATTGGTGTCATCTTGTTTTTGAGCTACTTTAGAAAAGAAAATAAAGCTCTGTCCCAGTTTAATTACGTGACATTACTTCTGTTTTGGAGTTAAAGTTCAAGCAGAACAAAGTTGAAGTATATACTTTATTCGATATAAAGTTTTTTTTTTGGATGATCCGCTATGATAATGAAAAAAGATTTCTGCATATATGCCCAAATTGGTCAATAATGTTGGAATCTTTCTTGAGATTCAAATTATATAACTTAGTGTATAATTTAAAATATTTGTTCTCATTATATTGATAGTAAGAAGAATTACAACTTTATTGTACTTTTCTAATAGTTGTTACTTATCAAAACTTAATTTTAAAATATTAATTTAATCTAATTTAATTTGGCTTTAAAGTTTAGTCAAATTGATTCTCGACAAGTAGAAAAGGTTACATAAATTACAACAAAAGAGTTACCTCTTCGAAATTTTATTTAATTGTACATAAGGGGGAAACAACGAGCAAATGGGAAAGGGGATATGTATAATAAATAATATAAATATGGTGTAGGAATATCGTACCACCATTAATAAGGTTGAAGTTTAAATAGCCAACCAATTAAGCTACAAAGATTTTCAATTACAGTACCTAAACATTTGAATATATATACAACAACATGAAGAAGCGAAACCAGAGTTCTAGCGACGAATTTACCATAATTCATTAGTTTTAGTCCAGATTCTATATATGCGTCACAAATTTCTCTGAATAAATATAAATAATTTCTCAAGAGCTTAATAAACTGGTCTTTTTTAAGTAATATTCAAATCCACAAAATTAAAATTCTGAATCTGCTGCTATTTTTAATTTAGTTAGAGAAGATAATGACAACTTATATTCAATATTATTTGATCCAAATTTTCCACTTATAAATTATAATATCATCATTTTGTTTCATCATTTGAAGGTTATCAACCACATAATATCCCAGGAAATATTAGATAAAGCACTTTCAGCTTCCTTTGGTTTCTTTGACCTGCCTACCAAAGATTGAGAAAAATTTATGTCAAATGACATGTTCAATCGTATCCAATAAAAATAATCTTGAAGGATGGTGAAGACAAGGTTCAATTCTGGAGGGTCTTCCTCAAATACTACACAACTCCTTTGAACGATTGGATTAAACAGTGGCCTGAAAACTCAGTGGATTATAGGTAAAAGTTATTATTTTGAGGACCTGGTCATGTAAATGTTCACATATTTCGTATGTTTAGTATGACATGTAAAAATGTTAATCCAGAAAAAGTTCTTGTAGGAAAATACTTTTTAGTTTGTTGAATGAGTTTACACCATCGAGTTAATTTGAGTGCCTACAAGAATATCTTATCATAGCAGGTTTGATATTGTAGTCTGACAACACATAAAAGTACTTGAAATTAACTATAAATTTCATCACTAAGTTGCAAGATAGCTATTTTTGTAATTGATAATCTATCATCAATTCATTGCTAATTATAAGATTAATAACAAATTTTGCTACTGTAGAACTTATTTTTCATTAATTCTTCAGCCGTGCGAATATATAAACAACTTATTAAATTTCACTTGTATTTGTTGTCACGAATACAATCTTTACTTTGAATAATGAATTTCAGGGAGAAGATGGGGAAATGCAGAGGAAAACAAAGATTGGCCATGAACATCATTGATCTCATCACTGAAAGTCTAGGATTTGGTCCAACATATCTAAAGCAAAAAATGAGAAGAAGGGGTGAATGTGATAGAAGTGAATTCTTACCTTCAATGTCATCAACCAACCCTTGCACTAGGGTTGCCAATTGCCACCATATTCAGATTATTGTATTCTAACAATTGTTCTTCTTGGACACTAAATATGAACAACGGAAGGCAGTACCAAACCTTAAAGGTACCCTTCAAGTCTATGTGGGTGACCATTTATAAGTACTAAGTAATGGTTTGTATTAAAGTATTGTACATAGACCTACACTTAACTTTGAGAAGATGAGAGTTTCCATTGCTATCTTTCATAGTTTGGGTATGGATGAGAAAATTAACACAGCTAAAGAACTAGTGGATGACGAGCACCCAAAGAGTTATAAAGAAAGTAGCTTCAAAGATTTTCTCAAATTTTTGTCTGAAAATGACATTGGACAAGGAAAAAGGTTCCTAGTGACACTCAAGAACAACTACTTCGTGTTACAAATATAATAAATTTAATTCCAAATCTTTTGGAATTATATTTTCTTTTTTTAAGTGTTGTCTTGTTTTTTCTTGGGGTGGTAAATTTTTATATGTTTTACCTCTGTTCTTTGCTCATGACGTTGATGTAATTTCTTTCTGGTGCAATAAATAATCTTTATTTTATTATCTATATTGGCTGAGCAACACTGCAATTGCTAAACTTTATATTATGTATACATATTAAATATTATTTATTTAATGTTGATCGATTTTAATTCTTTAAAAATAGATTTTTAATTAAATAAAATTATTGTTTATTTATTAATTTATGTCAAAATGAGAAATTACATTTAACCAACAATGTGATAAACAACGGTAGCTCAAATTAACTCTAGATCTGGATCATACAAAACTAACCAAATAAGAAACTATAAGATAAACATGAGTTTCCCTGAGTGGGTATCTGCATAAAAGGATTGTTGATATTATCGGGTAGATGTTTATCTTTTTGAACTCAATGAAAATGTTCAAAGCACAACCTTCGTCAATTATCTTTATGTTGAAAGAGAATAGTTGTGACGCCCCAAAATCTGATCCCGAGATATCACACGGTGCTTAAGCCTACGAGTAGCCTTAAGCTAACCCTGTTTGTATACGATTGAGCCTAAATCTTATAATAATAGAAATATAGACATAAAAGTCATACTGAATGCGGAAACTGTCTATAATATTTGATAATAATTTGAACATAATATCTGGAACATCAAAACTGAATAATCTACATCAAAAATAGTAGTCTGACAAACCTTTACTACTAATACTAGAGAGTCACTGGGACAAACCCTCAGCTAACTCGAACTGTCTGAAAGGAAGTGCTAAATCTCATAAATTGATAAACTGCAAAATCTGAATGAATAAGTCACCAGACTATGAGAACTCACCAACTATCGGATGTAGATGGAGATGCTCGAACTACTTACGCTGTTGACACTGAGCACCTGAATCTACATTATGAGACAATGTAGCACATAGACGTATATATGGATCAGTACTTTGAGGATGTACTGATCATATGGGGGTGATATGCATAAGTAAAACATCATCTCATAATCATCATTTATAAAATAATGCATGCTAAATGTAAATGACTCACATAAGCTGGAATATCTGAAATACTGAAATATGTAGTAATAAGAAGCAAAACATACTTTATAAATCTCGTGAGCCATAACATTTAGTTCTAAAAGTTATACTTGTATTCTCCCTTTAAATCATTCTGTCTAAGTGTAGAAGGACTCACTGCTGAATCTGAAAGCTGAAATCTGTACCTATTATCTTTTCCGTAAGGTATAATTTGAGTAAAACTTGTGAGCTTTTACACTTAGTTTTCTAAAAGCTTTTCTGTTCTTCTTTTACTATTAAGGAGAATACTTTATCTTAAAATCATTGCTGTTAGGCTTTTAAACTTTTAGGAAAAAACTGTTCTGCAAGGGATGTTCTCTTAACCGACATAAACCATGCGAGCTACATGGAGTCTAATGTCTCGTCCTCCTAAGGAAGAAACCTCATGTTGGAGAGATGTGTCATACTCTTTCCAGGGAGTATAACCTCAGCTTAAGTTATCACAACTCTACCCACTATGGGCACTTAATCTCAATCCTACGGTGGCACATAGTTCTGGGGCATGAGACCTTGGAATCATATCCAACTCGGTGCTAAATACTACTCCCTCTAATTCACTGCGCTTATCTCATTAGAAATCCACTTTAAAACTCGCATAAGGGTTTATTATGAAACCAGTTATGCATTTATCTGAATCAATCTATAAATAAAGCTATTTTGCTTTCTAAAATCTGTAATAAATTTGTAAAGTGGATACCAAAACTAATCTCAAGATCAAAACTTTATTGTAAATATGATATAATCAGCTCGTAAGATGCTTAAAGCATCATTTTTCTCAAAATCTCAACATATAAACTTAGGGCTTAAAACCCATGTATCAACTCATGTCAAAATATCATAATAATCATGCTTGATGATGAAAACAATGATAATTCATCTCAAAATCTAAAAATTACGGCAATAAGCATGAAAATATGAAAATAAACATGTAATTCAATCCATAATTCACTTGAAATATCATAATCTTGTAAATGGCAACATTGGGTATGAACCTTAATTTCAAATTCTTGGGGAATCATATAAAATCATATAACTTTGAAATTTAAATAAGTTTTGGGCACAAGGATGAAAGAAGATCCTTGTTCATAAACCCCACATACCTTGTTGGATGATTAGATGAAGAAACCTTGAATTTTGGATTTCTATTGAGTTCTTGATTATGGGTTATTGATTACCTTGTCTTGGGAATCCTTAATTTTATGCTTTCTTGGAGAATCTATGGAGAATTTGGATTTCTTGGAGAAGGAGCTTTGGTGCTTTAGGGCTTTTCTTTTGAAGAGAATAATGAATAATGAGAACCAAGTGCTTTGATTATGAAAAATCTTGTGTTTTGGACAGATTGGGAGCTTGGAAAAAGTTCAAAATACCCTCTTTGAACTCATAAACGAAACTGAAAAAACGTACTGAGATTCCGATTTAATGGACCACCGTGACGCGCCACTATCGTGGTGGCTCACTGGAATTTGATGATTGAAAAATTGGGGGCCTCCGCGATGCGAAGCTATCGTGTTGTCCCACTAGATTTTGACAATTGGGACCTGGAACCTCAACGCGATGCGCCACCATCGCGGTGCCTTATAGGAATGCCATTTTGTCCTTCGGCGTGACGTGCCACTATAGCGTTGGACTACTAGAATTTAACAAATGCAAAAATGGACCTCTCTGCAATGCGCTAATATTACGGAGGTCCACTAGAAAATGAAAATTATGAATTTAACCATCTCCGCGATGCAGTGACTGCCCAGGTGACACACTGTCAACTTAAAAACATCTTAACTCCTTCACCGAGTGTCAAAATTTGGTGAATTTAGTATCGATGGAAAGATTATTCAATTTATCACATAATGAAAAGTCTAAAGCTAAATAATTCCACACAAATTAAATATTCTCTAGTTTGGAAGCTATCCCTTAACATTCTAAGGACGAATTTAAGCTAAGAAGAGTACAGGGTATTACAATCTAAAGTTTCATGTCTTTGTTTCACTTTCTTGAACTGGCTACTACCGTGCAATGTAACGTTGCTTGGTGGGTTATTGGTTAATTTATTTTACAAAGATAATTTAGAATTCAAAAAGAGTCCTACAATATCCGTAGTGACTACTTTCATTTTGGATTAAAAAATAGTTTGAAAATTAATTCTAAAATAAGAGGGTAGAATTAAAATTTTATCAAAGAATCATGTTTTCACACCTTAAGGATTCTAACTATAAAAACCCATTGAAAAACAAGTTAAAAGTGAAGGATGAAATGGAAAAAAAATATTTTCTCAGTTATCTGATAAACCCCGACAATTCAAATTTAAAATCTAGATTTTAAAATGAATTTTGAGATAAAATCAATTAATAATGATAGAAATCATATTTAAAACCTTACCCAATCACTTTTGTTGAAAATTCTTCTTTAAAATCACTAACCACAAGATCCAAGACCCAAAAATGGTGAAAAGTTGAGAAATAGAAAATATACATTGTCCAAATGAATAGTACCTCACGATTTCAGTTCCTGATGTCGCCCGAATTACAACTTTAAGAAAGTATAAAACGATCGCTTGTTAATGTAGAATCCAACAAGGTTGGGATCGATCCCACAAGTAATAGGTCAAAAATCTATCACGAGCTTCCTGATGTAATTGAAAATTGTAGAAAGTAAAAGGGGATTTTGTGAAAGTAATAGTAACAGTAACAATTATGGACAATTAGGGTTATTATCAATATGAGGCAATCCGTAATGATCCTTCAACTTATTTTTCATATTTATACTTATTTTCACTATTAGGGATTTCCCATAGTTTCCTCAAGTCATTTATGACTTACTGGAACTGATAGTTTGGTTATCGAGCAGTTCATTTAGTTTTTAGAGCCAATTCCCTATTTAGAAGTCTTCATTGGTTCAAAATGGCCACCAAGTGAAAACTTTAGTAAAACAATCTCGGATACTCCAGAATATCTATTTTAGGCTAGGTAGACCTTTGGTTTGGATCTCAATGCACCCAAACTTATTTTGACCTATTGATAAGAAAGTTAAAAAATTAATAATATAGGTGTGGGACCACATTTGGTCGAAAAAAAATCGGATGGAAAATTAGAGTTCTTCATCGCATTCAAAACATCAAATTTAGTGTGGTTACATAGTTCATTTGCATAAATCAAATTCTGAATAAATGTCGAGACCTTAGCGGAAACTTAGAAAATTCAGCTGGTTTGCTGATGCATGTGCGAATGCACAAAGGCTATTGTGACCGTACTATTATGATTTCCCAAGGAATATTGTGATTGAAATATCCCTTTCTGGGACCAGGTATTTGTAACACTCCGGAAATACACCCTGGACGTCACACGGTGCTCAAGACTACGAGTAGTCCCAAACTAACCCTTTAAACCCTCTAATAACACTGAAACTCATAAAAAAAATAAACTTGACATGCAGAATCTTGAAATAACTAAATTAATGTCTTCACTAAAAGTCTAAAACTTGGAAATCATGAAAATAAACAACTTGAATCTAAAACAGGAAACAGTCGGACAAGCCTCTACTTCTAACTAGAGATCCACTAAGACAAGCCCCAGCTTACTCAAACTAAATAGAAATCAAATGACTAAAATACTTCATCAATAATAATGTTTGATAAAATGGTTCATCAAACTATGAGGTGTAACGACCCAAAATCACCTCTCGGGACGTCACACAGTGTTTAGGGCTACAAGTAGCCCCAAGCTAACCCTATGAGCCTATCACTTCTCATAATAACTCATTCAAGAAGGAATATACAAAACACTGACATTGTCATATCAAATGAAAGGAAATACAAAGGTAATACTCGGTCCAAACGACCACAATAATTGAAATCTCAATACAACCATAGTCTGATAATTAGTCTGACAAAGCCTCTACTACTCCATAAACTCGAGAGCCATTAGGACAGGTCCCCAACTGACTCAAAATAAATTGAAAGTAATAACATAAACACTTGAATACTGAAATGTATGAAGATTGGCCCTCGAACCATGAGCACTCACCACTATAGAAATATAGATGAAGGTACTCGAGAATTACTGACGAGGGTGGGACTGAGCACCTGAACTTATATTATAAGACAATGTAGCACATAGACGTATATGTGGATCAACACTTGGGAATGTACTGAGTATATGAGGGTGTATGCATTTACATAAAACAATATCAATACTCTTTAATCAAATCATGCATGCAAATAGAAATGACTCACATGGCTTGAATAAGTCTAAAATGTAAAGCTCATAAATCATGTAGAATGAAACATGTAACACAAATCTCATCAGTCATTTTACTTTGGCTTAAAAATCTGTTCTCTGATCTTATTCTCATTACTCATAGGATGAAGGAAGCTTTAAACAATACTTTCAACTCATGCATATATCTCATGGAGAGTAAAACTTTTTTATTGCTCAAGAACTTATAACTTTTTTGAACTCAAACACTTGGAACTCAGAATCATATGAATTTGGTTTAAAAACTGATGATCAACTCTTATTAGTAGAGAAAACTACTTTCTTCTTTGGAAAATACTCAAAAGCAATTCGTTCACTTTAGAAAATATCTCATCTCAAAGCTTTAGGGAAAATATTCTATCTCAATGAAAAATACTTTAGTTTAGGGAGGTTCTCTTAACCGGCATAAAACATGTGAGCTACATGGAGTCCAATGTCTTTTCCTCCTAAGGAAGAAATTTCACCTTGAGGAGAGGCGTCATACTCTTTCCAAGGAGTATAACTTTGACTCAGCGATCACTTATCTCAGCCTCGAGCCTAATTATCTCGGTTTCAGGCCCAAAATCTCAAACCTATAATGGCACGTAGTTCTGGGGTAAGAAATCATGGTAGCTTACCCAACTCGGTGCTAAATACTATTCCTTTAGTTTATCTCACTCATCTAATGGAAATCCACTTTCAAAATAATCTCATGGTTTATAAGAACCCAACAATCAAATCTGTAATCTCATGTGGTAGAGTGGATTTCAAAACTCTATAACCATTAGGTGAAAACATTTCATATTAATCTCAAAATAATCAAATCATGGGTGCTTATAGAACAATAGTTCATAAAATTGCAAGTCTCAAGTAGGTCTTAATGACCCATAATTCAATCTTAAGTTATAACTCATCATAATGCATAATAGATAGCATATAGATTCATAATTCATGTAGAAATCTGGAAGTTACAACAATTTGTCTCAAAATATCAACATACTCATATACTTCAATTTCTAGAATATTGAAACTCTTAAATTCTCAAGGAGTAACAACATAGGGTATAAACCCAGTTTCAATTTCTTAAGAAAGCATGCAAAATCATGCTATTTGACTTTTAATTCATGGAAAACATCAAGATATTGCAATCCATAAAAAATTATCATGTAAAATCTCATAGATTGCAAAAAATTATAGTTTAAATAAGCCTTTGGGCACAAGGGTGAAAGGATTACCCTTGTTCAAAACCCCACATACCTTAGATTATGAAATTGAATGAACAAGCTTGCTTTAAACTCTTCTTATTACTCTTGAGAGAGGGTTCTTGCAACCCTTGAACTTGGGGAACTTAAATCTCAACTCAATTTGTAGAATCTATGGTGAGTTCTTGGATTTCTTGGAGAAGGGTTCTAGATTTGATCTTGAGGGAGAAAACCTAGCTCTCTTGTGTTTTGGATAATGAATGAAGTCATTTTCTTCGTTTAGAATATATCTGGTTGATAAAAGAGTGGAAAGACCGAAGAGTCCCTTTTAAAAATAACTTAAAAATACTGAACTGGGGCTGCGACGGTCCGTTAGATCATTCGTCGCATGTCGATCAGAAAAAGAACACACTGCCTCGATGTGATGGTCTCAGTGATGGTCCATCAAAAACTCGATGGTCCATTGGATCATCCATCGCACGTTGGCCAGAATGAGACCACACTACCTTAGTGGCGACGGTCTCAACAACGGTCCATTGCAGTCTTGATGGTTCGTCATCCTGGCCGTTGCACTTGTGCCAAAAAAATGAGTTATTTACTTGGTTGTGATGGTCCAGGCGATGGTCCATCGCACAGTCGAAGGTCCGTCAACCTATCCGTCGCACCTGGGCGGTTCCAAAAACTCTCGATAAAATGATCATAATTTCCCACCCTGATGTCGGATTTGGATGAAATTGTTATCGTTGGAAATCTATTTAAATTCTCTACACTATAGAAAGTCATTTTTAGGAGAATTCAACAAGATTGAAACACTAATCACTTGGGAAGTTTCTTCTTAATCTTTTAGGGCCGGAATTACATTTCACTTGACACGCTCAAGGCTCAAACTACAAGAGAAATTTGTGGGATCTTACATGAGGACTCACCAAACATTGGGATGTAGGTGGAGATACTCGTAGTCAATCATGCTATTGGAACTGAGCACCAGAACCTATATTATAAGATAATGTAGCACATAGACGTATATGTAGATCAGTACTTCTAAAATGTACTGAGCATGTGGGGGTAAATGCATAAGTAAAAAAATAAATGCATAAGTAAAAAAATAACTCAATGCTCATATAAACTTCTCAAGAATGCAGGCTAAGTGTAAATGACTCACCTTGGCTTGAGTAAATAAGAGCTGCGAAATAATAAACATTAGTAACAAAGCATAAAGACAATCTTTGTGAGCCATAACACTTCGTTTCTAAAAGTTTTACTTTTATTATTTCTTAGAGAGTTTCTTCTAACTGACATAAACCATGTGGGCTATCATGGAGTCAAATGTCTTATCCACGTTGGGGAGAGCTGTCCTACCCTTGCCATCGGAATAGAACCTTAACTTAAGTGACCACTATACTTAACCCATATTGGTATTTTAAACCTATGATGGCTCATAGTTATGGGGCATGCGACCTTGGAATCATACCCAACTCGGTGCTAAATACTACTTCCTTTTTACTTATGTGCTTATTCTTTAGGAAATTCACCTTAAAATAGCATAAGGGTTTATATAATGAAAACCAGTTATGCTTTTCTTTCTTTAAATCATAATTAGGATGAACAAATTAGATTCCAATCTTAGCTTAGGATCAAAAGATCAATTCTTGATTTAAATCTTGATATAAACTCATCAAGGAAAACTTAAGAACATAATCTTTTTGAAATCTCAACACTTAGACTCAGGGCTTAAAAGTCATGCTTTAAACTCATGAAAATTCACAAAAAAACTTCATGCTCAATATAAATCTTGAAATACTTCAGCAACATCAAGTCAATGTAGTGCAATCTCATCCATAATGTGAATCTTATAAGTTTAAACATAAGCATAAGAACTTCTTGACATACTTAAAGCTTTAAATCTCATGATAATCACATACTTCAAGAATATAGAAACTTGGGTATGAACCCTACTTTAAAAAAAAAAAGTTGAATCTTAAAATCATGCAATTTGGTCACAAGGGTGAAATGATACCTTTGTTCATAACCCCACACCTTAATAGGCTTGATTTGATGGAGAAAGCTTGACCTTGAAAGCCTTGAAGATGATCTTGAAAAATTTTCTTGAAATTATTAGACTAGAGAACTTAAATTATTATTTATCTTGAAGAGAATGTAACTTGAAGTTAAAGTTCTTGGGAGGAGGTTAGGGTTTGTTCTTAGAGAGGAAGGCTTTCTTGGAGAGAAGTTATGAATAAAGGGGTAATTAATGCTCATTAGGGGATTTAATTATGTGTTATGGATGAATTTGGGTGGGGGATAGTGACCCATTTTCCCTTAGAAATAGGGAACCAAAATCTAGAAAATAGGGGCGGGCGATGGAGCGTGTGCCGCAGGCTTATCGTGCGTTCTCACTGCCACTCTCACAAAAAATGGCTATAAATTTTTGCTCGGGTATCAGATTAAGGTAAAGTTGGTATCGTTGGAAAGTTGACTCAATTATCTATAATTTGGTGGGTCTTGAGATACAAAAATCTACGTATATAAAAAGTTATATACATTCAAAGTAGACCCTTGTAGAATCGAATATTAAATTTTTGACGAATTAAATGCTCTTAGCTCAACTTTGTTCTAAGTGATTCTTATGAACATTTTTAACCTCGGAATCACTTCACACACTAGGATAAAGATCATGACATATATATTCAAAAAAATTCCTGAATTAGAGTTTACACTCGTAAGAATCCCACTTTAAAGTCTAGTTCAAAAATGCAGGGTGTTAAGTATTGTAATAGCATACCCTGGACTGTGATAGAAACACCTCTGTACCTGGTATAGGTATAAAAAGGGCTCTTTAGGCCATATTTTGGTCATTTTTTACTCAACCTTAAGAGCTAAAACCCCTAAAAAGGGTGTGAAGACTTCAAATTGAGTCCTTGGAGTGACTTGGGAGCTTAAATAACATCTTTTATCGCGAATATCTTTGGATCTAAGGTAATATTTCATCATTTACTTGATGAATTTCTTGGTTCTTGACCCAAATCTCTAAATAGTATGAGGGCCTAATTTTAGCCCCAAATTAGCTTATTTTTCATCTATTTGTTGATGGTTATGATTCTATGATTATGTGTGAATGTTGGGTTGTAATACCCCATACTTATCCTAGCTTAACTTTGCTCCTAAAATGTTTAAGGTTATCTTCAAAGGTGAATAACTTTTATTACATGTGGAATTTTCCAGTTTAGACCCTCTTTTGTGTGGAAAATTGAATAAACTTTTCATCGATACCAATTTCACCTAAATATGACACTCGATTAAGAAGTTGGGACAATTTTTATAAGGCGGTATGACATCTGAGCAACCACCGCGCTGCAGTGAAGGGTAAATTCCTAATCGTTAAAGTCCAGTGGACCTCCGTGATAGCCACACATTGCAGAGAGGTCCAATTTCCCAGTTGTTCATTTCCAGTAGGCCAATGCGATGGTACCACATCACGATGAAGGCCTAAATGGAATTTCTATAGATTACCACGATAGGTCTGCATCGCTGTAATTTTCCAGTTCTTAATTATCAAGAATCTAGTGAGCCACCACGATAGTGCTGTGTCGTGATGGCATGCAAATTTGGGATTTTCCAGTTCCGATCAAAAATTAAAAAAGGTCTATTTAGTTAATTACCGAACCCCCAATCCATCCAAAACATAAGATTAAGCCAATTCTAAGCACTTTATGCTTATTTTCATCCATTTTCTCTCCAAAGCATGCCCGAGAGCTCCAAAGCTTATCCTCCAAGAAATCAAATTCCTCCATTATTTCTCCAAGAATGCTTTAAATTGAGGATTCTCGAAGCAAGAAAATCAAGAATGCATCTTCAAGAACTCAAATAGGAATCAAAAGTTCAAGTTTCTTTATCTAATCTTCAAGAACTCAAATAAACTTTATGATGTCTTTACATGAACTTAATGAATGTGTTATTAAGCCCAAGTTTATATGTTGCTATTTTAAGAAAGATGATGCTTTAAGCATCTTATGATCAGATTAATTACAAATTTTTAGTAAAGCTTTGATCTTTTGACCCTCAGATAAGATTTGGAATCCACTTTACATATTTATTGTAGATTATAGAATTCAGATTAGCTTTATTTACATAATGACTCAGA
This sequence comes from Capsicum annuum, assembly GCF_002878395.1. Lineage (NCBI taxonomy): Eukaryota > Viridiplantae > Streptophyta > Magnoliopsida > Solanales > Solanaceae > Capsicum > Capsicum annuum. The sequence goes on along the minus strand of NC_061116.1, from coordinate 67,858,029 downwards.
TAAAAGCATAATTGGTTTTGTAATGAACCATTATATTAGATTTTAATGTAGATTTCCAACAGAATAAGCATATAGATTTAAAGGGAGTAGTATTTAGAACCGAGCGGAAAGTGTGAGATTTGCGTACCCTATCTTCCATAGAACTACATAGCCAACGTAGGTATAGACTCAGATTATTTCCCATTATAATTTGAGTGACAGTTACAGTTGTGATCACTTAGCTCAGGTTATACTCCTTGGCAAGAGTATGACATCTCTCCCCATTGTGAGGCTTTCCCCATAGAAAAATAAGATGTTGGACTCCATATTAGCTCACATAATTTTATTTAGATTATGCTTTACAGAAAGATAATAGTTACAGATTTTAGCTTTCAAATTCAAGATATCAAAGTGAGTCCTTTCTACACTTAGACAATATGATTTAAAGACAGAGTATTAGCACAAGTTTCACAACTAAATATTAAGACTCACTAGATTTACAAACTATGATTTATTATTCATGATTACTAATTTCAGAGTTTCTTTTAGATATTCCAGATTATGTAAGTCATTTACATTTAGTATGTATTATTTTACAAATTATGATGATGAGATGATGTTTTACTTATGCATTTCACCCCTATGTACTCAGTACATCCTCAAAGTACTGATCCACATATACGTCTATGTGCTACATTGTCTCATAATATAGATTTAGGTGATCAGTATCAACAACGTGAGTAGTTCAAGCATCCCCATATACATTTGAAAATTGGTGATTCCTCATAGTTTGAAGACTTAGTCATTCAGATTTGTAGCTTATTAGTTTCATGATTCAGTATTTATTTTTAGATAGTTCAAGTTAGCTGGGGGTTTGTCCCAGTAACTCTCTAGATAATAGTAGTAGAGGCTTTTCAGACTGCTAAATTTGATTCAGATTTTTAGTATTGAGTTTTCAGACATTACATTCAGATTATTCTTAGCTATCTCAGGTAATTTTCTGCATTTTAGTATGATTTTATATCTATATTCCATTATTATGAGATTTAGATTTAGTTAAAGGCAGACATGGTTAACTTAAGGCTATTCATAGTCTTGAGCACTGTGTGGTATCTCGATACTAGGTTTTGGGGTGTTAAAAACTTGGTATTAGAGCCTAAGGTTTATCGGAGTCCCAGCGAGTCAGATAAGCCATGTTACATAGAGTCTTGATCATGGATGTGAAGTGAGCCACATTTATGAGCAAGAGACTATGGGATATTCTTAGGAAATCATCTCTTTCTTTCATGGTCTATCATGCTTATAGTATATCTATCTACTTTTAGCTCATGCTCTTACATGACAGTTGAATATGCCTCTCATCGAGCCAATGCCCTCAGAAATAGTAACCAGCCGCCCCAGCCTGCTGATCCTCTAAATGAGAATGTATCCCATACTAAGTTTAGGGCTGCCTTTCACGCATTGGCATAAGCTGTGATTGCCATTGTTTAGGGCAATCCTCAGGTTACACTCCTACTTTAGCAGAATGGTGATTTAGTAGCAGCCAGAATCAGAGGCTTTTTAAGAATAAATCCACCAAAGTTTTTTGGGTCGAAGGTGGGTGAGGACTCGCAACTTTATTTAGATGAGGTAAAGAAGATCACCCATATTATGTATATTTCTGAGGAGGAGAGTGTAGAGTTGGCATCCTATAGGTTGAAGGATATAGCGTATGATTGGGTAGTTATATGGAGAAATGGTAGAGGTAATGCAGCTCCTATGAGTTGGCAGGTATTTTGAGATACTTTTCTAGATAGGTTCTTTTTATGTGAAATGAGAGAAGATAAGATAGAGGAGTTTATGAACCTGAGGTAGGGCTTGATGAAAGTGAAGGAGTAAGTACTGCCTTAAGTTTAATCAGATGTCTAAGTATGCCTCAGATACGGTGGCTAATCCTAAGGCAAGTATGAGTAAGTTTGTTACTGGCATGTCTATCTTGGTAGTCAAGGAGTGTAGGACCGCCATGCTTATTGGAGACATGGATCTTACTAGATTGATGATTTATGCTCAGCAGATTGAGGTAGAAAAGGTGAAGAGAAGAGAAAAAAGTAATAAGAAGGCTAGAACTGGGCAGTTTAAGTATGGCTAGACTAGGTTTAAAGGGGGAAATCATTCACAGTTTCAGAATTATTCACTTATGCCAGCACCATCTTCAACTAGTGCTCTCACTCCCAGAGCTAGGTAAGAGCAGTGGGGTAAGTCCTCTATGTCCAGATCTCAGAATAGTGTTAGTGAAAGGCCCAATTATCCTCCATGTGCTAAATATGGGAAGAATCATCCTGGTAAGTGTATGTTGGGACAAAAGGGTTGTTATGGCTATGGTAAGTTGGGTCATAGAATTAGAGTTTCCTAATACTAAGCAGGAAAGCAGAGATGTTCGTCCCCAGACTGAGGCCACTAGTGCACCAGCTCCTCTAGGTAGCCCAATTCCTCCTCAAGGAGCATTATTTAGTACCAATGGTGGTCAGAGCCTGAATTGGTTTTATACCTTACCATCCCATCAGGAGTAGGAGGATTCACCAGATGTTATTACTAGTATGCTTTGTGTCTTTCATATTGATGTTTATGTGTTGTTAGAGTTTTTCTTATGTGACTCCATTAGTTGTAGTCAATTTTGAAATAAGTCCTAAAAAAATCCCTAAGCCCTTCTTGGTTTCTATCCCAGTAGGTGAGTTAGTTATTGCCAAACTAATCTATCAAAAGTGTTCTATCACTGTCCTTCATAAAATCATGTTAGAAGATCTAATAGAGTTAGATATGGTTGACTTTAATTTTATTATTGGCATGGATTGGATCCATTCCTGTTATTCATCCATAGATTGTCGCACCCGAGTGGTAAAGTTTCAGTTTCCAGATGAGCTAGTCTTTGAGTGGAAAGGCAATTTAGTGTCTCCCGAGAGTCATTTCATATCTTACCTTAAAGCCAGAAAGTTGATTTCTAAAGGGTGTACCTATCATCTAGTTTGAGTCAAAGACACTAAGTCTGAGACTCTAACAGTTCAGTCAATAAGTTTCTTAATGTTTTCCTAAAGATTTGTCAGGGGTAAAGAGATTTGGAAAAAAAGGGAAGCTTGGTCCCCAATATGTAGGTCTCTTCTGGATTTTGATTCGTGTTGGGAAGGTGATGTACGAACTTGAGCTACCCGCAGATTTATCCTCAGTTCATCCGGTATTCTGTGTGTCCTTGTTGAAGAAGTGTATGGACTATTCAGCTGTTATTGTTCCTCTAGAAAGTACAGATATTCAGAATAGCATTTCTTACGAAGAAGTTCCAGTAGAGATCCTTAATCATTAGATCCGTAGACTAAGGAACAAAGAAGTTCCCTTGGTCAAAGTTCTGTGGCGAAATTAGTCCGTTAAGGGGACTACTTGGGAAAAAAAGAAGACATGTGTACCAAGTATCCTTATCTCTTCTCCACAAACTTAGATTTAGCCGAAGGTAATAGTCTTCCTTCATTCAGTTATTTTCCAGTCTCAAATTCAGCCATATAGCTATTTTCATGTAAAAATCATGCACTCACAAATCAGTTCAGTATCCTAGTATGTTTTTGATTATGTCATATAGTTATTTCACTTGTGCATGATAGTTTATAGCCTTAGATTCCTTAATTTTCTCAGCTTAATTTTCCACATTCGAGGATGAATGTTCCCAAGGGGGAGATATTGTTAAACCCTATACTTTTCCTAACTTAACTTCGCTCATAGAATATTCAAGGTTATCTTCAAAGGTGAATAAATTTTATTACATGTGGAATTTTCTAGATTTAGACCCTCTTTTGTGTGGGAAATTGAATAAGCTTTCAATCGATACCAATTTCATCTAAATTTGATACTCGGTTAAGAAGTTCGGGCAATTTTAGTAAGGTAGTATGCCATTTGAGTAACTACCGCATTGCAGTGAAGGGTAAATTCCCAATCGTCAAATTCCAGTGGCCCTCCGCAATAGCCACGCATCACAGAGAAGCCTTATTTCCTATTTGTCAATTTCCAGTAGACCTCCACGACAAGCTCGTGTCGCGGAGAGGTCCAATTTCCCAGTGGTCCATTTCTAGTAGGCTAACGAATGGTACTGTATCACGATGAAGGCCTAAATGGAATTTCTATAGAGTACCATGATAGCTCCACATTGCAGTAATTTTTCAGTTCCTAATTGTTAAGAATCTAGTGAGCCACCACGATAGTGGCGCATCGCGGTGGCATGCAAAGTTGGGATTTTCCAGTTCTGATCAAAATTTAAAAAGGGCTCTTTAGTCAATTCCCAAGCCCCCAATCCATCCAAAACATAGGATTAAGCCAATTCTAAGCATTTTATGCTTATTTTCATCCATTCTCTCTCAAAAGCAAGGTCTAGAGCTCCAAAGCTTCTCCTTCAAGTAATCAAATTCCTCCGTTGTTTCTCCAAGAATGTTCTAAATTGAGGATTCTTGAAGAAGGAAAATCAAAAATCCATCTTCAAGAACTTAAATAGGAATCAAAAGTTGAAGTTTCTTCATCTAATCATCAATTAAAGTATGTAGGGTTTATGAACAAGGATCTTCTTCCATCCTTGTACCCAAAACCAGGTTTTAATTACAAATTCATATGATTTTGAATGAATATACCTAATATTTGAGTAAGGGTTCATGCCCATTATTGTTAATGCAAGATTATGTGTTTTTGAGAGATTTTGAAGATAAATTGTATGTCTATTTTCATGCCTATTGTAGAAATTTCCATATTTTGGGATGAATTATCATTATTTTCATTATCAAGCATGAACTTTATGATGTATTTACATGAACTTGATGCATGTGTTATTAAGCCCAAGTTTATGTGTTGCTAATACAAGTAAGATGATGCTTTAAGCATCTTATGATCAGATTAATTACAAATTTTTAGTAAAGCTTTGATCTTTCGATCCTCAGATAAGATTTGGAATCTACTTTACAGATTTATTATAGATTACAGAATTCAGATTAGCTTTATTTATCGAATGACTAAAATAAAAGCATATTTGGTTTCGTAATGAACCATTATACTAGATTATAAAGTGGATTTCCAATAGAATGAGCTTACAGATTTAAAGGAATTAGTATTTAGCACCGAGTGGGAAGTATGGGATTAGCGTACCCTATCTTCCATAGAACTACGTAACCAATGTATGTACAGACTCAGATTATTTCCCATTCCAATATAGGTGACAGTTATAGATATGGTCACTTATCTCAGGTTATACTCCTTGATAAGAGTATGACACTTATCCCCATCGTGAGGCTTTCCCATAGGGAAACAAGATGTTGGATTCCATATTAGCTCACATAGTTTATGTCGGTTAGAAGAACCTCCCTAACAAAAAAGAATAACAAAAAATATTTTAGAAAACTAAGTGTAAAAGCTCACAATTTTATTTAGATTATGTTTTACAGAAAGATAATAGTTACAAATTTCTGCTTTCAGATTCCAGATATAAAAGTGGGTCCTTTCTACACTCAGATAGTATGATTTAAAGATACAGTATTAGCACAGTTTTCAGAACTAAATGTTATGACTCACTAGATTTACAAAGTATGATTTGTTATTCATGATTACAGATTTTAGTCTTTCTTTCAGATATTTCAGCTTATGTGAGTCATTTACACTTAGCATGCATTGTTTTACAAATTATCATGATGAGATGATGTTTTACTTATGTATTTCACCCCTATATACTCAGTACATCCTCAAATTACTGATCCATATATACGTCTATGTGCTACATTATCTCATAATGTAGGTTTAGGTGCTCAGTATCTGCAGCGTAAGTAGTTCGACCATCCCCATCTACATTCGACAGTTGGTGAGTCCTCATAGTTTGGGGACTTAGTCATTCAGATTTTGTAGCTTATAGTTTACATGATTCAGTATTTCTTTTCTGACAGTTCGAGTTAGCTGGGGGTTTGTCCTAGTGACTTTCTAGATTATAGTAGTAAAGGCTTGTCAAACTGCTAGATTTGATTCAAATTTCTAGTATTGAGTTTTTAGACATTATATTTAGATTATTATAAGCTATCTCAAACGGTTTTCTATATTTTAGTATGATTTTACATCTATATTCCATTATTATAAGATTTAGATTTAGTAGAAGGCAGATAGGGTTAGCTTAAGGCTGCTGGTAGTCTTGTGCACCGTGTGAAATCTCGGGACTAGGTCTTGGGGCGTTACATGGGTTAACCTCGGAAACATGATTTCCAAAAGCGAGACCCACTTGGTGTTTTTGGTGTTGCTTTTGAATCCGAAGCACAATGGTGCAATATGGGTATCATTATTTTCATATTAATGAGTAGATTAAGATTATGATAGTATAATGGATTTTTGGACATGTGAAATGAAGGTGAGTTTTTGGTGAACATTTTAAGGATTTGTGGTTTGGCTTTGAGGAAGACATCTGTCTACTCTTCACCGCAAGATAAAACATGTTATAAATTGCAGTGAAGGTGAATGTTAAGTTTGATTATGGGTAGAATGACTAAATCTTGATTATTAAAGTTCGAGGACTAGATGAATGTTTTGACCCATAAGTTGAAATGCTTATTACTCTTTTAAAATCCAATTTCCTTCTTCCTAGATTGAGCTAATTCATAGAATGGATTTGATATAATGCTAGGTTTGTGATATGGGTTTAGCATTAGAAGTATGGTTAGTATATTTAACCTTATTTGGGATATTGTAGTGATCTTGAAATAATAATTTAGGTGGAGTTGATTTAAATGCCCATGTTTCTAGATGAAGTTCCTATCTTAGGTTTGGTTATATCTTACTTGACATCTAAAAGTTTAACAAGATACCTTAGCCTAATTTGGGGTATAAATTGCTTAAATATGGAAATTGAGAATTAGAAGTGGGTTCTTTCGGCCCATCTTAGACTAAGGCTTGTGTTATCCCTTGTGGACTTAGTTGCGGATGTTAGGCATGGTTGGGACTATTGATCCTTTAGACTAAGTTACTTTGTGGCTTGGTAAATTATGATGAGTTTCTCCTAATTATAGCTTAATGGCTAATGCCCATGATATTTTCTCTTAGATATGATGTTGGGCCTATAGATATGATATTCCTCTTAGATAGTATGTTGGGCCTATAGAGATGATATTCCTTCTAGATATGATGTTGGGCCTATAGATATGATATTTCTCTTAGATAGTATGTTGGGCCTATAGAGATGATATTCCTTCTAGATATGATGTTGGGCCTATAGGGATGATAGCCTATAGAGATGCTATTCCTTTTTGATATTATTTTGGGCCTTTAGAGATGTTACTTACTCTTAGAGAATAGATTCTATGCCTTACTATCCCACCAGGAGCAGGAGGATTCTCCTAATATTGTTACTGGTATGCTCCGTGTATTTCATTTTGATGTTTATGTGTTGTTGGACCTCGGGTCAAGTTTCTCTTATGTGAACCCACTTGTAGCTGTGAATTTTGAAATGAGTCCCGAGAAGATTCTTGAGCCTTTCCTAGTTTCTACTTTAGTAGGTGAGTCAGTTGTTGCTAATTAAGTGTATAAAAAGTGTCCCATCACTGTTCTTCATAGAGTCATACTTGCTGATTTGATAGAGTTGGACATGCTAGATTTTGACCTTATTCTGGGTGTGAATTGGCTTCATTCTTGTTGTGCATCTATAGACTGTCGTACCCATGTGGTCAAGTTTCAATTTCCTGATGAACTAGTTTTTGAGTAGTCCGAGAGTTCAGTGTCTCCCAAGAGTCATTTTATCTCCTATCTCAAAGCCAAAAAGCTAATATCCAAAGGTTGCATCTATCACCGAGTTAGAGTTAAAGACACTATGTTCGAGACTCTAACTATTCAGTCAACCAACATTATTAATGAGTTTCCTGATGTTTTTTTGAAGATCTCCCAGGGGTACCTCCCAATAGAGAGATAGAATTTGGGATCAACCTTCTTCCCAACACTCAGCCTATTTCTATTCTTCCCTACTGTATGGCACCTGCAGAGCTTAAGGAGTTGAAAGAACAACTCAAAGATCTTTAAGATAAAGGTTTCATAAGGCCCAATATCTCTCCTTGGGGCATACCCATCCTATTTATGCGAAAGAAAGATGGTTCTTTGCATCTGTGCATTGACTATCGTCAGCTTAACAAGGTCATAGTTAAGAATAAGTACCCTTTTTCGAGAATTGATGACCTATTTGATCAGTTGCAAGTGCAAGTTATTTCTCCAAGATAGACCTTAGATCCGTCTATCATAAACTTAAAGTAAGGGAGTGTGATATCCTAAAAACAACCTTCCGAACCCATTATGGTCACTTTGAGTTTCTAGTCATGTCTTTTGGGCTAACCAATGCTCCAGCGGCTTTCATGGACCTCATGAATCGTGTGTTCAAGCAGTATCTTGATGTGTTTGTTATAGTGTTCATAGATGATATCCTTGTTTACTCCCGTACTAAGAATGACCATGCAGATTATCTTAGAATTGTCCTGCAGACTTGTAGAGATCATCAGTTGTTCACCAAATTCAACAAGTGTGAGTTTTGGCTAAGATTTGTAGCTTTTCTAGGTCATATTATTTCAGTCGAAGGTATTAGAGTCAATCCCCAAAAGACAAAAGCTGTAAGAAATTGGACTAGACCTATCTTTCCTTCTGACATTAGAAGTTTCTTGGGTCTAGCTGGATACTACCGCCATCTTGTTAAATTTTTCTCTTCTATTGCATTCCCCATGACCCAATTGACCCAAAAGAAAGTTAAGTTCCTTTGGTCAGATTCCTTTGAGAAGAGTTTTCAGGAGTTGAAGACTCAATTCACTTCAGCCCTTGTGTTGACCTTACCTGATGGTATGGATGGTTTTTTGGTGTATTGTGATGCCTTTAGAGTTGGTTTGGGTTGTATGCTGATGCAAAAAGGTAAGTTTATAGCATATGCCTCTAGACAGTTGAAGACACATAAAAACAATTACCCAACCCAAGATTTTGAATTAGCTACTGTGGTTTTTTCTTTGTAAATTTGCAGACACTATCTGTATGGTGTTCATGTTGATGTGTTTACGGACCATAAAAACTTGCAGTATGTATTTTCTTAGAGGGAATTGAATCTTCCTCAGAGGAGGTGGTTAGAGTTGTAAAAGATTATGCTATGAGTGTGTTATATCACTTGGGCAAGGCCAATATAGTGGCGAATTCCCTTAGTAGGATGTCTATGGGTAGTGTGGCTCGTGTGGAGGAAGATAAGAAAGATTTAGCTCATGATGTGCCCCATCTGGCTAGATTGGGTGTTAGATTGCTTGATTCTGCTAAAGGGAATATTTTGGTACAGAGTAGTTTCGAATCCTCTTTAGTTTCAAAAGTAAAGAAGAAGCAAGACTTAGATGCTAGTTTAATCAAACGGAAGGAGTCAGTTAAGGACCAAAAGGTAGAGGTTTTCTACCAAGGGGGAGATGGCATATTGAGATGTCAGAATAGATTGTGTATTGTGTGTGTTGGTGACTTGAGGCAGAGAATTATGACTATGGTGCATGGTGCGCGGTATTTCATTCATCCCAGTGCTACCAAGATATACCGTGACTTATGGGAAATCTATTGGTGGAGTGGCATGAAGAAGGATATAGCAGGGTTTGTGGCAAAGTATACAATATGCCAATAGGTTAAGGTAGACCACCAAATACCTGGCGGTAAGTTGGAAGAGTTTGGTATATCCACTTGGAAGTGGGAAGAGGTAAATATGAATTTCGTGACTAGTTTACCTCTTTCGCATCGTCATCATGATTCTATTTGGGTTATTATAGACAGGTTGAAAAAGTCTGCATATTTTCTGCCAATGCATACATCTTATACAACTGAGGATTAGTCTAGATTGCGTATCCAGGTTTTAGATAGGTTGCATAGAGTTCCCTTGTCCGTCATCTCGGATAGGGGTACTCAGTTCACTTCGTAGTTTTGGAAAGCTTTCCAGAAGGGTCTTGGTACCCAAGTTCATTTGATTTTTGCTTTTCATCCGCAGATAGATGGTTAGGTTAAGAGGACCATCCAGACTTTAGAAGATATGTTGAGGGCATGTGCCCTTGATTTCAAAGGTACTTGTGATAAGCACTTACCGTTGATTGAGTTTGACTATAACAATATTTACCATGCTAGCATCAAGATAGCACCATTTAAGGCTTTGTATGGTAGAAGATGTAGATTACCTATAGGTTGGTTTGAAGTAGGTGAGGCTGCTGTGATTGGGCCTGATGCAGTATTTGAGGCTATGGAGAAAGTTAAGTTTATTAGGGAAAGGTTAAAGACAGCTCAGAGTCATCAAAAGTCAAATGCCGATGTGAGGAGAAGAGATCTTGAGTTTGAGGTGGGTGATTTGGTGTACTTAAATATTTCACCCATGAAAGGGGTGAAAAGGTTTGGAAAAAAGGGGAAGTTTAGTCCCTGTTATGTTGTACCTTATAGAGTTTTGAGCCATATTGGGAAAGTACCCTATGAAGTTGAGTTGCCCGCAGAGTTGTCAGCTATTTATCCTATCTTTCATGTCTCCATACTTAAGAAACACATTGGTGATTCCATTGTAGTAGATCCTTTAGAGAGCTCAGATATTCAGACTAGTCTTTTATTTGATGAGATTCCGGTTGAGATCCTAGATTACCAGATCCGTAGACTAAGGATATGCGAGCCAAGTATCCATACCTTTTATCCATAAGTTCAGATCAAGATGAAGGTATTATTCTTTCTCAATTCATTTCCTTTCCAATCAAAGTTCAGCTATGTATCTATTATTGTGTAAGCTCTTGCACTTCCCAAAGTATTCAAAAGTTTAGAAAGATATAGAATCAGTTTAGTGAATTGTTTCAGCTGTGCATTCCCTGATTTCTCTGGACTTTTAGTCTAACTAGCAATATTTGAGGACGAATGTTTCCAAGGAGAAGATATTATAAGACCTCGTAAAGTTCCCTCATAGTCTGAGCCTTTAGAACATGTCAAGTGAAGCCTTATTCTATCTTTAAAACATTTAGGACTGACTTCCAAAGTGATTAGTATTTAAATCATATAGATTTTTCCTAACCATAACTTTTTGTCGTGTAGGAAATTGAATTATCTTTCCAACGATACTCATTTCGTCAAAATCTGACATTAGAAGAGAAAGATATGGCTGAATTACAGAAAGCAGTCTGAATTGCCTTGGTGCGACGGAGAGGTCCAACGGACCATTGAGCTAGCGACAGACCGTCGCCCAAACCGTTACAGAGGAGGCAGTGAGAACTTATTCTGGTTAGGTGCGATGGTAAGGCTGATGGACCATCGATCCAGCGATGGACCATCGACCCAGCCATCGCAGGCAGGGCAGAAAGTCCAAATCTAGTCCAAATGTGACAGCCAGGATTGATGGACCATCGTATATTTTGTTCAGTGATTTTAAGTCATTTTAAAATAGACGTTTTGGTATTTTTCCACCCTTTTTACATCTTAATATACCCAAATGCACTAGATGACTTTAGTTCATCCAAATGCATCTGAAAGCTAGGGTTACTTCCTCAAGAACAAACCCAAATTCCTTCTCTAAGAAATTCATGAACTCACCATAATTTCTGCAAATTGAGTTAAGATTCAAAGTTCCCAAGTCAAAGGCTTCAAGATCCCTCCCTTAAAAGTTTCAAAAAGAGTCCCAAGCAAGCTTGTTTATACAATTTCACAATCTAAGGTATGTAGGGTTTGAACAAGGATAATTCTTTTTCTGCAATTTACGAGATTTTACATGAAATTGAGTTAGGGTTTTTCACCTATTATCATTAGTTGCAAGGTTTTGATACTTACCATGAATCGAAAATCAAATAACATGATTTTGCATATGTTTCTATGGTTATTGATGAGACTTACAGATTTCAAGATACCTTATAAGTAATTGCATTCTTAAGCATGAATTTTGAGATATTGACTTGAGATTTACTGTTCGGGACAACAGACCCCTATTTTAAGATTTATTGTTCAAGACTGTTTGGGTCATGGGTACCCCATAACTAAGCTATTTTTAGATTTTAGTTAAAGATTTGACCCCTTGGGTCAAAGCTAAGATAGGAATCCACATTTGATTATGATTTAAAGCAAATAGGAATATATTTTGGTCTTTATTATAGACCCTTGAGTTATTTTGAGGTAGATTTCCTAAAAGTTTTGAGATAAGTATGGGAATAGTATTTAGCACTAGTTGGGTATGATTCCAAGGTTTCATGCCCCAGAACTACGTGCAACTGTAGGATTGAGATTTATGGGCCTGAGACCGAGATAGTGATCACTAAATTTAAGGTTCTATTCCAATGGCAAGGGCAGAGCAGCTCTCCCCAATGTGGGCAATACGTTAACTCCATGTCATCTCACATGGTTTATGTCGATTAGAAGAAACTCCCAAGTTCCAAGTGTCCTGAGTCTAAAAGAGTTCCAGAGTTCCCAAGTGTTAAAAGTTTCTAAAGGTTCTATGTCCTTAAGTTTTAAAGAAGTCTTACTTTCCACAAGATAAAAGCCCGAGTTTGAAAGTATTGTCTAAAGATTCTTTTAGCCTTCAACTACTGAGAATAAGAGAAGAGTATATATTTTAAAGTTAAGTATAATGACTTATGAGATTTGTGTTACATGCTTCACCATTCATGATTCATGAGTTCTATATTCTAGACTTATTCAAGCCATGTGAGTCATTCCTATTTGCATGCATGATTTTATTAAAGAGTATTGTTATTGTTTTATGTAAATGCATACACTCCCATATACTTAGTACATTCCCAAAGTGCTGATCCATATAAACGTCTATGTCCTACATTGTCTCATAACATAGGTTCAGGTGCTCAGCCTCAGCAGTGACCGTGATTCTCGAATACCTTTATCTACATTCCACAATTGGTGAGTCCTCATGGTTCGAGGACCTATATTTGTAGCTTTCTCATTTTCACAGTGTTTTGAGTTTTACTTTCAGGTCATAGTGAGTCAGTTGGGGGCCTGTACCAATGGCTCTCCAATTTGAGTAGTAGAGGCTTTGTCAGACAAGACTGTCAGTTGAAGTTGTATTCCAGATTATTAGTATTTTGCTATTCAGATATTATTTCCAGTTATTTCAGACTATAGTTGACCCAATAAAGTATCACTGTTTAGCTTATTTATCCTAAAGAAAGTGTTATAAGTAGTAACAGGCTCAAAGGGTTAGCTTAGGGCTACTTGCAGCCTTAAGCACCGTGTGACGCGTCGGGATGAGATTTTGGGGCGTTACACTTTAGGTGCCATATTACCTATAAAGAGAGTTGTCAGTGATTGAAATACCATAATGGAGCAGTAAACAAAAAGAAAATTGAGACTCCAACTCAAGGGCTACCTACACCCCAATCTACGAGTTGTAGGTTGTACCTGCGAGGTGTAGGTTGGCTCGTAGGTAGTGGAAAAAACCTCTAAATCTTTCAAAGCTTCTCCCCTGATTCCTGTGAAGCCAATCGAAGACTTTTACGTTCAATTTACTTGTCGTAGGTAGAGACATAAGTCACTTCAGAGGGTTTTTCAAATCCTTCCCAAAATTTCCCATCCAAATCAGATAATGATTCCTAATTTACAAACCAATTTTGATCACCATAACATGCATTAATTCAATTTTTATAGGTATTTTTTCAGAATTATTTGAGTTAATCAAGTTCTATTCCACTTTTAGTGAGATCACAGGTTTTATTAAACAAAATCTATGTAAAAATCAAATTTGTAACATAAAGAACCTTACCTCGAGTGAGAATATCTCAGAAGTAGAAATAACCACTTTATTATCATAAATTTTAGGCCTTGCATTGCACAATAAAGTGAGTGGGAAGTAGAAGAGTTGTGGGGTTATAAATTGGAAGAGTTGTAATTGTATTATAAGTGAAAAGTAGGGGGAAAGAATGGGGTTTAGGGTTTTAAATACAAAGGGATGGCTGGTTTGAGTTGGGTCGCGTGGGCCTAACCATATTTTTATTATATTTTTGGCCCATGTTTAGAGGCTACCTACAACCCAATTTACTGGACATAGGTTGTATGTGCGAGGTCATAGGTAGGGCCGTATGATTTAGACAAAGCCTCTGTGACTTCAGGGCTTCAGGTTTGATTCTTATGGACCAACCTATGGGTCATATGTTATACCTATGGGGTTGTAGGTAGAGGCATAGGTGGAAGTTCAAAGACTCAAATTTTTTCTTCTGATTCCCATGACTCAAATTAAAAGTCATGGATTAGACTTACGACTCGTCAGTTGAGTTGTATGTCTAATTACCTGGACTTGTTTGAAATTTTGCAATTTTTACCATGCTCTAGGTAATTCTCCATACTGCCTATCCACAAATAAAAACAAAATGTACACTAAAACCTTGGATTTCCTTTCAAGCAGCGCTTGATTTAACATTGTGTCATGACGTGGCTATGTTTGATTCTCAGAATTCACCAGCAAGCCCATGGGTTGCCTCCCATGTAGTGCCTTCTTTAGCATCGGAGAACGACTCAGCTCCCTTGGCTACTCAAACTTTTCCAAGGCTAACATTTCACAAATTTTCAAATCCTCCATGCTTACCATATAATGCTTTACATGATTTGGTTCACCTTGAAAAAGGTATCCCCATCTCGTTGTAGCTTAATTGCACCATAAAAAAATACCCTAACCACGGTGAATGGTCCCGAACAACTAGAATTCAACTTACTAGGAAACAAGCAAAGTCTTGAATTATACAACAAGACCACATCACCGGGTTGGAATACCTTCTTCTCAATTTGCTTGTCATTGTACAATTTCATCTTCTTCTTATACAAGGATGAACTTTCACAATTACGGAGGTGGAACTCTTCTAACTCATTCATCTTATCTAATCTCAAATGCGCAGCATCACTCCACTCAACGTTTAGCTTCTTCAACGCCCATAGTTCCTTATGCTCAAGTTCAATCAACAAGTGGCATGCCTTGTCATACACAAGATGATAAGTTGAGCAACCTATAGGAGTTTTGTATGATGTCCAGTAGGCCCAAAGTGCATCATCTAACTTTCTCGACTAGTCAACCAATTGGCATTCACAGTCTTCGCCAAAATGGACTTGATTTCTCAGTTGGGGACCTCAACTTACCCACTTGTCTCCGGATAGTAAGGTGTTGCCTCCTTACGTTTCAGTCCACATTTCTCAAGTAGGGCTTTAAATAGATGATTGCAAAAATGGGACCCACCGTTAGTAATGATAGCTCATGGAATACTAAATCCAGGGAAAATATTTTTTTTCAAAAATTCTATGATACTTTGATCTTCATTATTAGGAAGCGCAACTACTTCCACCTACTTAGACACATAGTCAACTGCCACCAAGATGTATTTGATGCCATGTGAACTCATGAATGGACCCATGAAGTCAATACCCCACACATAAAATAACTCAAGCTCAAAATTAGGTGTTATAGAGAGATCATGATTCCATAAGACATTGCCTTGTCTTTGGCATTGATCACAAGCCCAAGCATAGTCATGCACATCTTTATAGATCATCGACCAATAATAACCACATTGAAAAATATTATGGGCCATGCAAGCACCTTTATAGTGACCCTCAATTGGAGACAAATGACAAGCCTCTAGATTACTCATCATCTAAACTTTGGGAATACATCGTTGAATCATACTATCCACATACACCCAAAATAGTAAGGCTCATCCAAAAAAAAAACTTTTGTACGTCATGCATAAACCATTTTTGATACTGAAATGACAAGACTTTTGGAGTGAGGTCACTTGCCAAATAGTTGGCAAAGTCAGTAAACCAAGGGATTAAGTCTTGTGATACTGCCAAATGTGATCATCTAGAAAAGTATCTTCAATCTCAAGCCCATCCCATAGTTTCAGGATTGCCTCCTCTTCTAGGTGGATAGATGGTCTGGAACCTAAATTTTTATGCCCTTTTAATCCTTAACCTTAAAGTCAAACTATTATAGCAATAGTACCTATCTTATCAATCTAGACTTAGCATCCTTCTTTGCCATAAGGTACCTAAGAGAAGCATGATCAGTGTGAACAATGAATTTGGTACCAATCAAATAGGATTTGAACTTTTCAAAAGCAAACACAACCACAAGTAATTCCTGTTTAATAACCGTGTAATTTTTCTATGCGAGATTGAGTGCTTTTCTGGAACAATAAATGTTATAAAGTATCTTCTCGCATCTTTGGCCTAGGACAACTCGTAGGTACATAAAACTAGCGTGACATATCATCTCTAATAAAAGGTCCAATCAGGAGACACAATAATAGGAGCTGAGATCAACCTCTCTTCAAGGCACTCAAAATCCTTGAGACAAGAATCATTAAAAATAAATTTCACCTCCTTTTCTAACAACTTGCATGATGGATTTTCAATCTTAGATAAGTCCTTGATGAACTTCCTATAAAAACTTGCATGACCCAAGAAACTCCTAATACCTTTAAGAAAAATCAGTGGAGGCAACTTTTCAGTCACCTTAATTTTAGCCTTGTCGACCTCTATCCCCTTTTTTAAAATTTTGTGCCCAAGAACGATTCCCTTTTTTACCATGAAATGACATTTCTCCCAATTCATAACTCGGTTGCATTCCTCACATCTTTGCAGTGCATTATACAAGTGATCCAAACAGTTATCAAATGTTTCACCTACAAAAGAAAAATCATCCATGAAGACCTCGATAGTATCCCCCATAATATAAAAAAAGATAGACATCATGTAATGCTGTAAAGTGGTGGGAGCATTACAAAGACCAAAAGGCATTCTCTTAAATGTTAACAAACCATATACACATGAAAGTGGTATTTTCTTTGTCCTTGGGGGCAATAAAAATCTGACTATATCCAGAATAACCATCAAGAAAACAATACCATTCTCTACCTATAAGATGGTCCCACGTCTGGTCCATGAATGACAAAGGAAAGTGATCCTTCGGCGTCCAAGTATTCAAATACAGATAATCCATGCAAAATCTCCATCCCGTGTCTGGCCTAATAGGAAATACTGGTTAGCCTCATTGGGGACTATAATTATATTACCCTTCTTAGGAACACATTGAACTAGGCTCACCCATTTACTATTGACAATAGGGTAAACCATGACACCATCTCATCACTTGATAATCTCCTTCTTCACTACCTCTTGATACGTGGATTCAAAAAATATTGATGGTCAATTCTAGGCAATTACTCTGATTCAAGATGAATTATGTGAGTGCAGATTTTGAGTGAAATCCCAGTAATATAGGCAATAGTCAAAATAATAGCCTATTTCAATCTGTACAACATTGAAATAAATGCCTTAACCTATGTATCCAACAATTATATTTCAATGATAACAGACAGCGCCCAAGCGCACATGCAAGTATACGTGGTCTACCAAGTAGTAAAGTGGCCTTCAATAAAGCCAAGTTATTGATCCTACAAGGAATTGTTTGAACAACGATTCAATTCTAGTTCACAGTTTAAATTAATTAGTACAAGAGTAACCAAAAAGAGAGTCTGGAATTTGAAAACTATGGAAAAGCAAACAATGCATAAATTAAAAGTACTTGACACAATCAATGGAGTAAAGCCCAGGGTTTAAGCACTTCGAACAATCATACTATGTTATTGAACTTCATTCATTAACTTTATTATCTTGATTGTTGATTTGTAGGGTTATTTGCATGATCATGGTCTCCCGACCTCTAACCATTTACCTAATTTAGAAATTAAAACTACATCGTTGAGCGGGGATGCAATAATCCAATTAAGTTATTAAAGCTATCATCCTATGTGTGAATCAAGTAAGACATCTAGGTACATCATTGTCCTAGATGCTAAGTTCAATTCTTTATTTCATAAAAGAATAAAAACCCAAACTTTGTTTATTCTCATGTTATATATCCCTATTCCGTCTCCCGAGATCACAAGGGTGACTGACAATAGATATATTTTTTGGGAGATCAATCCATCAAATAATTAAATCAAGAATAAACAAACCACCAATAATTATAAGCAAAATTAAATGAATTTAATCCAAAACAATAGCGCTCATGTTCTTGGCTTTAACCCTGGAAAGAGGGCATTTAGTCGATAATATTCATAATCACGATCTAAATAATTGAATACCTGTTATGATAAAATTAATAGCTAAATAAAAAAATTATAAAACCTACAGAGTGTAGCAACCTTCTCTTTTATCTCCAAATACGTCCAAACGGTGTCCAAGAATTGTCCAATGTCATATATATATATAGTGGAACAATACCTAAACTTTCTAGGAATAGGACAATGTAATATACTTAAAATGGAACACTACCTACCCGTGTAGGATTAAAAAAGTTGGCGCTATGATCCAAAGATTCCTTTCACACCTATCCACGTAGGTAGTATACTATATTTATAGTATAAGATGTAGGCCTAATCTGTGTAGGTAGAATTCCCTTTTTGCCGTGCTTGTTCTCAGTGGTGCAGCGCGTTGATCATCAAGTTGGTGAGAGTGATGCATTGTATTTATGGCTTTGATGGGAGAAGAGATGTGATGCATTGAGATCGTGTTAGCTCACTGGAATTAGCCTCCAGAATTTATTCTAAGTGTTGAACGTCTTATATTTTTCCCTTGCCTTTTGTAGTATATTCCCAATGAATTTGTAGCCCTTTATCACCAATTAATCACCATATTCAGCTCACAAAGATTCCTACATAATCACATACCAAAAATTTAAGATAAAAAAACACAATATCCTCAATGATGAATCAAAACAAGAACTAAAATTAGGCTAGTTCCCACGATCTTCAACTTTTTGTTCCGACTCTTGACTTAATTAAATTGAAATTTCCCATTACAAACAAGTTATTCTAATTATAATTACACATTAAAACCATTAGGAACTCCTTCAACACATTATAATCAAATGAATCCATCTAGACGCTCAACTAGCTCAAGCTAGTCAAACTAGTTTTCTCAATTAAACTCTAAATGACTCAATTAAGTACAGACTTGTTTGAAAATACTTTGAACCATCATAATCACGTATTTAGACACTTATATGCTTGTTTATATCGTATTACCACACAAAGAACACGAATTATTCTCAAAATAGGGTAAATAAGCTAGAATAGTAACACTAGAGTGCATAAATACACCCAACATCAATAACTAGCAAAGTATTGTTGGCCCCCAAGATTGCATAACAGAAGTGAGAGGGAAGGGCCTTTAGTTCAAAGACCGATGTCTCTTTAATGGATGATCGAGCTAGCAGGGTTACCCTATTCTTCAAATCAAAATATAACTTCCTTGGTGCATAAGTATAGGAACCCCTGCCAATAATATGCTCACCATATCATCATACTCATTAATATAGTCATTATCAAAATTCATGATCATTGATTCTAGTGACCCGATAACATGTTTCTCCTCAATGGGTGCAATCAAAGAATCTTCATCTATGGTGTCCATCACAGACGCTTGTCATACCCCGTACTTTTCCTAGCTTGAAATCATCTAAAGAATGTTAGAAGCTTTCTTTGAAAGATGAATCCACTTTTTTACATAAGGTATTTTTAAGATTTTCACTTTTTTCCATGTGGTAAATTGAATTATCTTTCCAATGATACCAATTTTATCGAAATCTGACATTGGAGGAGAAAGTTATGGCCAAAATAAAAAAAGGTAGTAAAAATCGCCCAGGTGCGATGGTGAGGCCGATGGACCGTCGGACTAGCGATGGACCGTCGGAAGGGAAATAGTGAGGCCACCTTCTGAATAAGGTGCGACGGGCAGGTTGATGGACCATCAAACTTGCGATGGACCGTCATCCAGGCCATCACTACTTAGGCAGTAAGCCCCTTCCTTGGTCCACGTACGACGGTCGAAACAACGAACCATCACACGAGACATCATAGGTCTCAATTCAGTAAATTAAAGCCATTTTAAGAGGATATTTTGTACATTTACCACCCACCTATATGTATACCCAATTATATCCGATTTCAGTCATTTGGTTCATTATTACTTCGCAACCAATATTAGGGTTTCTCTCTAACATTATTCTCCACAAACAAAATCCAATCTTATTCAAGAACTAAGGCATTTCCAATTCTTCAAGTTCAAGAACATCAAGAATCTTAACCCAAGTATGTCTAGTGTTCATTCATGGATTCCTTTCATCCATGAAGTCAAATAATCCCTTTTCCAACTTCAAGTTATGGATTTTATTTATGATTTCATGATTAGGATGTTCTTGTTCATATTGATAAATAAGAAATTGAGTTATACTCCATGTTGGGTGATAATTTCTATGTGGGATTAATTATCATAGATATAGATTCATGCAAAGCTATGACTAAACCCTTGAATGATAAAATTAGAATGTGACCATGATGTTTAATTGTTGTACAATGATGTTTATATGTACCATGCCTACAATATGTTTGATTTAATTCCTAAATGAAGGAAAAGTTCCTAACTAGCATATTTTAATGAAAACCCCATGCATGTACAAGTTTATGCCTATTACATGTTTGATGAAATACTTCAGTCAATTTATTATGGTGATTATTATGTGTTCAAGCTAGTCATGCTTTGTCAGTTTTCTTTTATCGAGTCCTGGGGGCACTTGTACCCAAAACATTAGCTGTGTGCCTAGATCCATATCATATTTTAACGATTCTTTCAGTCAAGCTATGAATCCTTAGACTTCAGACAGTCTTATGACTCAGGAAATCTCCATGATCTCATGAACTCAGTCAGTTGCCAGCTATCAGTAGTATTCTGTCAGTCAACGAAATTCAGTAACTCAGCTCATGTTCAGTTTAGTAAATCATTTTCAGTGTCTAATCAGATGGGAGTAGAAGCAATTCTTGTATTCCAGAACTATATAGCCGGCACAGGTTAAAATATCGTAGCCTGCTATATGAGGGTAGATGAGGTGGCTTAGCTTGCTATATGAGGGTTTCCACCATTCTCACTAGAGTTACCTGTTATATTAGGATTCCTCACACGTTGTTCTTACTAGTGGTGTGGTTTTGACACCCTTCCAATCAGGGTATTGATTGGACCCCAGCTCAGCTATTATAGTATATTTGGGGCATATCAGTTAGATGGCTTCTTCCCACTGTTTCAGTATCAGTATCAGTTAAGAACTTAGATAGTTCCTCAGATTTTAGGACTGTCAGATACAGTCAACTCAGATATAGTACGAAACTCAGCTAGTTCCACCAGATTCAGGATTGTGAAATCCGGTCAATCATGTTATAGTTATGTCAGTTATTGGTATGTCATGTTATCAGTATTCAGATTCAGTAAATATGTTATCATGGTATCAATGTTAGTTTTTATGTCTCATGCATGTACTCTCACGCTCATGATAGTCAATTTGTTATTATATTTATTCTTTCATATGAACCCCATGTATTCAGTTTACCTTATATGCATACCAATATATTCAAAGTACTGACGCATTAGCGCTATGGTGTCCTATAGTATAGTTTCAGAGACATGAGTTTCAAAGCAATAGTAGATTCCAATCTCAGCAGTTAGAGTTAGAAGTGAGTCCTTATCTTTTGAGGAAATAATCATCATTTTATTATCTTGTTAATTTGTTTATTAGTTAGAGTTAGTTAGGGACATGTCCCATCAAATCCTTATTCAGACAGTCATGTTTAAAGGCTTTTCAGACTATAGTATGTTTAGATAGCTTATTTTAGTTTTGTTTTGGGTATTTCATACCCTATCCATATGTTCTAATTTATCAGATCTTATATTACAATTTTGAACCTTATGGCCTTTCAGTTCATATTTCCGCATTATACAGTATTGTATGCAGCATACAAGTACAGATATCATCATGGGTTAGTTTGTGGTCTCGGGGTCATGAGCACCGTGTAATATTCTGGGTACCAGATTTGGGGCGTTACAACACTATTCGCATGTCTTTTGATTGCTTCATCAATTGACATGTATTAAAACTGATATGTTTATCATTAAGCCTGAATTTCATCTGTCTTATCTCTATGTAAACCAATGCCTTACCCATGCCTAGGAAGGGCCTTCCTAAGATGATATATACGTAAAAAACAACCCCATAATTGTGAATAACAATGTTAGTTAGAAATATGAAAGAAACCACCTTTACCAATAAATCACACATATACTAACTAGCTTTTTCACCGTATGATCAACCATCAATAATCTCATAGAGGTCATCTTAGGAAATCCCAACCCTAACTACCTGTATACAACTAGTAACATCAAATTAATGCTATCTCCCAAATCACATAATGCTAGTTTGAAGGACCCAATAGAACAAGAAATAATGAAAGCTTCATAATCCTTCTTATTCTATACCAAAGATTATAAAGAAATGACACTATAGTGGTGGATATTACCAATAGGCTCAAAACTCACTGTCTTCTTCTTAGTCACTAAATCTTTCATGAATGTTGCATAACTAGACATCTTCTCCAATGCTTCCATAAGAGGGATATTCACAGATAATTCATTCAACATCAACATAAATTTTTGATATTTCCCTTCTTTACCATTCTTCTTTAACCTTTAAAGAAAGGGTGAAGGAGGTTGAGGAATAGGCTTCAATACTGGTATGACCTCCTTACCCTTTCATTTGTCACTATCGGTTTGTTTGTCTTCACCCGTTGATTTTTGTTACACCTTACCACTAGTCACCACCTTCTTAATTTTAATTTTAGCTACATTATCAACATTCATAGTATCATTTCTCACCTCATCAACCATAGGCATAGGTGGATCAATAGTAGCCTTACCACTTCGAGTGGTGATAGCTAGGAAATGACTGTCATTCTTTGGATTCTAAATGGTATGGCTAGAAAGAGTTCTCGGTTGATATTTAATGTAGCTAAAATTTTCCCAACTATTTCTCAAGATGCTTAAATATTGTGGCATGCGATTCTACGTTCTAGCTCAATCTCAATATGTCTTCCTTAATTTCCGTAAGGCAACTCTTTTGACTGGCTTAATTTCCTTGAGGCAAATCTCTTGATCTCTGAACACTTAACAATCTTAGCAAGAAATGCTTCCATTCTTGAACTTCTGGACTCAACATCATGGTTCTTTGGTGGAACATAAAAACCACTCTTCTCTTTGTAATCATACTTTCTCCTTCAATCGCTATAATGCTCTTTTCTCCTTTCCCTATACCTATCTTTGTAGTACTTCTGACCTTTATTCCCTTACTTTGAGTTCCAAGTGTCTTGGTTATGTCATTGTCCATTGGCTTAAAAACTCACCATATCTCTATCCCAGTACTTTGCTTTCTCCCCAGAATCAAACTCATCATGTCTACAAGATTTACCACCTGAAACCAGTGCATTGACCTTCCATACTCCCATAGCTACAAATTTATTAGTAAGCAAAACTATCTGAGTCTTTAGTTATGCTACCTCTTGAGCCACTATCTCATCTAAGGCACTCTGCTCGCTAGAAACAAAAATAGCATAAGTACCGACTAAACTATCCTCCTCCTGAGTATGCCACCCTTTGGTAGTTTTAGTGATTTGATCTAAATTTCAATAGCTTGCTCCTAATGAAGACTCATGCATGCTTCATCTATGATAGTATTAGCTAAAACCTTTGTGTTTGAATTCAGGGAATTAGAGACTATATCCAATAAGTTTCTCCCGGTGATTCAGTAGTTTGGAATATTCATCAGTTTTTTCTTGAACCTACAATGCCTCTAACTACTTGAAATTATAAATATCATCATTCAATCATATCATTCTAAAGGGCAGGAATATCAATCTAAGAATTATGTCCTTAACTAGTTCCAAGTGGTAATGGACCCACAAGGAAACTCTTCTTACCATAAAGTTACTTTTTCTATAAGAGAGAATGGGAACAACCTTAACTATACAACATCCTAACTCACCCCAAGTAGATTATATGAAGTGCCAATCCCCATAAATTTCATAAGGTGAATGTTTGCATCATCAGTAGGCAAAGCAGCATACACTCCCTTCAAATTCAGTAACTGGATCCTTAGACTTGTAATGTCAAATTTTGTTTCTTGAGGAAACTCTATAAAAATAATAGAACCTATATAAATTTATTCAACTATCCCAAATCTTCTTCTAGATCATCATAAAATCGAAAGTATGATAGAACGGGTTATTGAACTCTGTTTGTCCTGATTCTATATCTGTATAGTGGTGATCGATATTCTTCCCCTTGTCTAGATATTTTCTTCTTAATATCTTCTCAATGGGTAATTGTCGACCTAATATTTTCCTCGGCCACTAACTGAGCAGTGGTTTGTTTTGAATTTTATCTAATACAATGTGGAAGTAGCCGATTCAATGTAGTTGGATTATCATGAAACCCTTCATTCTAGGCTTCTTGTTCAAACTCTTCGCCACTTTCCATCTTATGATTTTGTTGTAAGGTCCGTTCAAGCTCAGGATCAAATGAAATTAGGGAATTTTCTTGACTTCGAGTACGCATGCACTGACGTGTGCCCTAGAAAGAGTAGAATACAAAAATCAACAAATAAAACTAACAACTTTAACAATCTCAATCAATCAATCCATATCTGTATTCCCCGACAGCGATGAAAATTCCCGACTCTCAATCATGAGGTTTAGTAATGACAGACACAAAACACCCTAAAATAATCAATGATTGTCATCAATTCTTAGTTAATCTAAAAATCTAATTCAAAATCTTTTCCCCATTTATGGATGTATTTTTGATGCAAATTGAAGGAATGTGGTCCTTCATATCACTATCTGAAAATGTGTTGAGTGATTTGCTACCTTAAATGGACATCTTCTCCCATAGATGGTTCCACAGATCATCTCTTAAGTACCAATTTTGGTTTGTGGAATGATTGACTAGATAAAATGTCCATATGATCCCACATATAGGTCCGCTGATGGGTTAGTCAGTCCAAAATAATGCAAATTTTCAATTCAAATCTTGTAAGAGGCATAAAAATCATGACTTAAACATTCATCTATTTAACAGGTTCTAGGACTCATAGAACATGTCGTGGAATTGATCTTGAGAGTTGCAAATATCCATCTAATTTCCACGAATCGATTCCACGGATTGTGTAAGGTTCCACGACCCGTGGACCAAGTCGTGAAAACTTGATTCTGAGAAATTTTTTCTTGGGTTAACTTAGGGCCATTTTGGTCATTTTCTTTATAAGATCCAACCCTTACACACTTCAAACACCTTTCGAAAAGCAGTTACCATTATTTTCAAAAGTAATATAATTGGAAACCTTTTCTGCCCCCAAAATATTTTAAGAAAAAATTAACACCTAGGGTTTAAGATTCAAGGCTTTTATTTCTATCCAAAAGACATATTGAACACTTCCTCCTTCAAATACTTTTATAAAGTTTGACTTTAAATACCTTTCATGTATATTTTTTTGGTTGATAGTTTGAAGCTAGGGTTGAAGATTTTACTTTAAAAAGCTTGCTATAACATTTATTTTCTTTATGAATGGGTGATCAAATCTTTAATTAGGGCTTTAAAGACAAAAATTGCTATTTGAATATAGCAAATCATTATATCTTATATTTAATGTTAGTAAATCACGTACTTAGACACTTATATGCTTGTTTATATCATATTAACACAGAAAAAACATGAATTATTCTCAAAACAAGGGTAAATAAGATATAATAGTAACACTAGAGTGCATAAATACACCCAACATCAATATCTAGCAAAGTATTGTTGGCCCCCAATATTGCATAACACGAGTGAGAAGGAAGGGCCTTTAATTTAAAAACCAATGGCTCCTCAATGGATGATTGAGCTGGCAGGGTTGCCCTATTCTTCAAATCAAAATATAACTTATTTGGTACATAAGTATAGAAACCTCTACCAACAAATATGCCCACCATATAATCATACTCATTAATATAGTCGCTGTCAAAATTCATGATCATTGATGCTAGTGACCCGATAACATGTTTCTCCTTAATGGGTACAATCAAATTATTTTTTTCTATGGTGTCTATCACAGACATATTTAATACCCCATACTTTTCCTAGCTTGAAATCGTCTCAAGAATGTTAAAAGCTTTCTTTGAAAGATGAATCCACTTTTGTACATATGGTATTTTTAAGATTTTCACCTTTTTTCATATGGGAAATTGAATTAGCTCTCCAATGATACGAATATCATCAAAATCCAACATTGGAGGAGAAAGTTATGGCCAAAATAAAGAAGGTAGTAAAAATTGCCTAGGTGTGATGATGAGGCCAACGGACCATTGGACTAGCGATGGACCGTCGCCTATGACCTTCGCCCATGACAGTCAACTATGACCATCAGCCATGACCATTGCAAGGGAAATAGTGAGGCCACCTTCTGGATAAGGTGCGACAAGCAGGTTGACGGATCATCGAACTTGCAACGGACCGTCGCCCAGGCCGTTGCTACTTAGGCAATAAGTCCCTTCCCTGTTCCATGCATGATGCTAAAAAAATGGACCGTCTCTCTAGCAACAGGCCATCACAGGTCCCAATTCAGTAAATTAAAGCTATTTTTAAGAGGGTATTTTGGTCATTTACCACCTACCTATATTTATACCTAATTATATCTGATTTCAGCCATTTGGTTCATTATTACTTCATACCCAATTATAGGGTTTCTCTCTAACATTAATATCCAAGAACAAAATCCAATCTTCTTCAAGAACTAAGGGATTTCCAATTCTTCAAGTTCAAGAACATCAAGAATCTTAACCCAGGTATGCATAGTATTTATTCATGGACTCTTTTTGTCCATGAAGTACAAGAATCCCTTTTCCAACTTCAAGTTATGGATTTTATTAATGATTTCATGATTGGGCTATTCTTGTTCATGTTGATAAATGTGAAATTGAATTCTACTCCATGTTGGGTGATAATATCTATGTAGGTTTAATTATCATAGATATTGATTCATGCAAACCTATGATTAAACCCTTGAATGATGAAATTATAATATCACCGTGATGTTTCATTGTTGTACAATGATTTTTACATGTACCATGCCTACAATATGTTTGATTTAACGCCTAAATGAAGAAAAAGTGCCTAACAAGAATGTTTTAATGAAATTCCCATTTATGTACAAGCTTATGCCTATCACACGTTTGATGAAACGCTCAAGTAAATACATTATGATGATTATTATGTATTCACGCGAGTCATGCTTTGTCAGTTTCCTTCTATAAAGTCTTGGGGGTACTTGTACCCAAAACATTAGCTGTGTACCTAGAGCCATGTCGTGTTTTCACGATACTCATAGTCAAGCTATGAATCCTTAGACTTCAGACAGTCTTATTGCTCAAGAGATCTCCATGATCTCATAAACTCAGTTAGTTGTTAGATATCAGTAGTATTTTATCAGTCAACAAAATTCAGTAACTCAGCTCATGTTCAATTCAGTAAATCATGTTCAGTATCTATTTAGATGGGAGTAGAAATTAGCACCGAGTGAGCCTATGGAAGAGAAATCACCTGTTATATGAGGGTGTAATTCTTAGAAGCAATCCTTGCATTCTAGACCTATGTATCCAGCATAGGTTGAGACATCATATCCTACTATATAAGGGTGGATGAGGTAGCTTAGCCTGCTATATGAGGGTTCCCATAGTTCTCAGTAGATCTACCTATTAATTAGGGTTATTCACACGTTGTCCTTACCAGTGGTGCGGTATTGACACCCTTCTAATCAAGGAACAGATTGGACCCCAGCTCAGCTATTATATCATATTTGGGGCATTTTGGTTAGATGACTACTTCCCATAGTTTTATTATCAGTATCAGTCAAGAACTCAAATAGTTCTTCAAATTTCATGACTGTCAGATACAGTCAACTCAGATACAGTACAGAACTCAGCTAGTTCCATCAGATTTAGGAATGTCCGATATAGTCACTCAACTTATCAGTTATATTAGTTATCAATATTTCATGTTATCAATATTTAGATTCAGTAATCATGTTATCACAGTATCAGTGTTAGTTTTTATGTCTCATGCATGTACTCTCACGCTCATAATAGTTAGTCTGCTATTATATTTATTCATGTATATGAACCCCATGCATTCAGCTTACCTCAGATACATACAGTATATTTAAAGTACTGACACATTTACGCTATGGTGTCCTATACCATAGGTTTAGAGACACGAGTTCCAGAGCATCAGTAGATTCCAGTCTCAGTAGTCAGAGTTAGAAGTAAGTCATCATCTTTTGAGGACACAGTCATCATTTTATTAGCTTTTTAATTAGTTTATTAGTTGGAGTTAGTTAGGGACATGCCCCATAAACTTTTTATTTAGACAGTCATGTTAGAGGCTTTTTAGACTACAGTATGTTCAGATAGCTTATTTAATTTTTTTTTAGGTATTTCATACCCCATCTATATGTTATGATTTATCAGATCTTATGTTACATTTTTGAACCTCATGGCCTTTTATTTCATGTTTCTGTATTATACAGTGTGTATGCAGTATATAGGTACAAATATCAGTCATGGGTTAGCTTGTGGTCCTTTAAGGTTATGAGTATCGTGTAATGTTTCGAGTACTAGATTTAGGGTGTTACAAACTTGGTATCAGAGCCTAAGGTTCAATAGAGTCCTAGGAAGTCTGAAAGCCACATCTAGTAGAGTCTTAAACATGGGTGTGTTGTGTGCCATATTTATGTACAGGAGGCTATAAGATATTTTAGAAACGGTTTCCCCTCTTTCAGTATTTATGTCATTCTAGTGAGCATAATATTATGTCAATCTCTCATTCTAATTCATTTCTCCCTTTCTTCTACAGAACATGCCTCCTAAAAGAAAAAATGGGAATAAACCAAACCCTCAGCACGAAGAACCTTTGGGAAAACATGTTTCTCATACAGAGTTTCGAGCTGCATTCACTACTCTTGCTAACTTAGTTGCTTCTTAGAATGAATGGCTAGCTGTCATTTTGGCTAACCCAGTTGACAATTCAGCTATACCCAGGATTTGGGACTTCACTTGAATGAATCCTCCATTCTTTCTTAGGTCTAAGACAGATGAGGACCTTTAGGAATTCCTAGATTAGGTGTAAAAGGTGACAGGCATTATGGGGGTGACTACTGTTGAGAGTACTAAGCTAGCTATACATAAGTTGCAGGATGTTGATCACACTTGGTTAAAGCAGTGGAAGTCAGAAAGGGCAGATAATGAAGGGCCAATTTATTAGGAGGAGTTTGCGTCTGCTTTCTTGATAGATTCTTTCACCTAGAACTTAGGGAAGCTAAGGTGTTAGAATTTATCAATCTCAGGCAGGGCAATGTGACAGTGAAATAGTATTCTCTTAAATTTACTCAATTAGCTAGATATACCCTTTATGTAGTTGCAAATAGCAGGGCAAGGATAAGTAAGTTCATTTCAGGGGTGAATGATAGCGTGGTTAATGAGTGCAGATCCACCATACTGAATAGTGACATGACTTTAGCCAGGCTTATGACTCATACTCAGCAGATTGAGAAGAAAAAGATTAAGATGAGGGAGAAACAAAATAAGAGGGCGAAGATAGGTATTTTTAACTTTACTCAGCCAAAGTCAAAAGGAGAAAACCGTTCTTAGTTTAATCCTAAGTCATCAGTTCTAGCTCCTTCTTCAGCCAGTACTCCAGTTCCTAAGTTTAAAGTGGGTAACAAAGATAGAGCGCCAGGCTCTAAGTCGAAGAGTGGTGTTAGAAGTGTCCGTACCAATCCTCTTTGCCAGACTTGTGACAAGCACCATCAGGGTATTTGTAGAGCTGGCAGTGGTACTTGTTTCGGATGAGGCAAGCCAGGCCACAAAGTCAGAGATTATCCTCAACCAGTGCCTCAAGGTCAATAAAACTGCTCCTCAGCTCAGTCCAGTTGCCTAAATTATCAGGGTACCATATCCTATGCTACTAGTGGCAATGCCCAAATTGTCTCTATGCTCTTCAGTCCTGACAAGATCAGGAAAATTCTCCTGATGTAGTTACCAGTACGTTACAGATCTTTCATGTGTATGTTTACGCTTTGCTAAATCCAGGAGATTCTTTGTCTTTTGTCACTCCTTATATAGTAGTTGATTTCGAAGTCAGTCCCAAAATTCTAGCAGAGCCCTTTTCAGTCTCTACCCCAGAGGGTAAAACCATCATAGCTCGGTGGGTATACAGGAACTGCCCGATTCACTTCAGCAGACTTAGTCAAATTAGAGATGACTAATTTTGATGTCTTTCTCAGCATAGATTGGCTTCATTCCTTCTATGCCATAGTCGACTACAGAAATAGAATAGTCCAGTTTTAATTTTTGAATGAACCCGTCCTTGAGTGGAAAGGTAGTACTTCAGTGTTTAGAGGTCAGCTTGTTTCCTACCTTCGGGCATGAAAAATGATATCTAAAGGATGTGTTTATCATCTTATTTAAGTTAAGGACACTAGATTCGAAACTCCCATCCTTGAATTAGTTCCAGTTGTAAATGAACATTCTGATATTTTTCCCAAAGATCTTCTAGGAATTTCTCTCAAAAGGAAAATAGTCTTCGGTATTGATCTTCTTTTAGATACTCAGCCTATCTCTATTCTGCCATACAGAATATAACCAGCAGAACTCAAAGAATTAAAAGTGCAGTTGAAGGATCTTTTAGATAAGGGATTCATCAGACCTAGCATTTCCCTGTGGGATGCACCATCTTATTCGTGTGCAAGAAAGATGGTTCTCTCAGAATATATATTGATTACCATCAGCTCAATAAAGTTATAGTCAAGAAAAAGTATCTTCTTCCCAGAATCAATGACTTGTTTGACCAACTTCAGGGTGGTAGCTATTTCTCTAAGATAGACCTCAGATCCAACTATCATCAGATCAGAGTCAGAGAATGTGACATTCTAAAAATTGCTTTCCACACTCGGTATGGTCACTTCAAATTCTTAGTTATGTCATTTGGTCTTACCAGTACCCCAACCACTTTCATGGACTTGATGAACTGTGTGTTCAAGAAGTACTTGGACATGTTCGTCATAGTTCTTATAGATGATATTCTGGTCTATTCCCGTAGTGAGCGAGATCATGTAGACCATCTTAAAACACTACTTCAGACTCTCAGAGATCATCAACTATTTTCCAAATTCAGTAAGTGTGAATTTTGTCTAAGGTCTGTAGCATTCCTTGGTCATATCATTTCCGGTGATGGCATTAGAGTAGATCCTCAAAAGACTGAAGCAGTAAGAAACTGGCCTCACCCTATCTCTCCCTCAGATATTAGGAGTTTCTTGGATTTGGCTGGCTATTACAGGTAGTTTGTTAAGGGATTTTCTTCTATTACATCCCCTATGTACAGATTGACTCTGAAGAAAGTCAAGTTCCAGTGGTCAGATCTTTGTAAGAAGATTTTTCAAGAGTTGAAGAGTCGAATTACCTCAGCTCCAGTTCTAGCATTACCAGATGGTTCAGATAGATTTGTAGTGTATTGTGATGCATCCAGAATGGGTTTAAGTTATGTCCTCATGCATCATGGTAAGGTCATAGCCTACGCCTCCAGATAGCTTAAGTCCCATGAGAAGAATTATCCTACTCATGATCTTGAGTTAGCCGCCATAGTCTTTGCCTTGAAGATTTGGAGGCATTATCTCTACAGAATTCATGTAGATGTCTTCACAGATCATAAAATTCTTCAGTATGTCTTTTCTCAGAAAGATCTCAATCTTCATCAGAGAAGATGGTTAGAGCTCTTGAAAGATTATGACATTAGTGTCCTTTATCATCCAATTAAGGCTAACATAGTGGATGATACTCTCAGTAGACTATCCACGGGTAGTGTTTCTCATGTTGAGGACAGTAAGAAGAAGTTAGCTCAGGAAGTCCATCAGCTTATCAGACTAGACATTTGCTTAGTCGATATAGAAAAGGGTGATATATGGGTTTAGAGTAGTTCAGAATTATCTCTAGTTTTTGAGGTAAAAGAAAAGCAAGATAAAGATCCCAACCTTGTAAAGTTGAAAGAGCCAGTCTAGGATTAGAAAGTAGATGTTTTCTCCAAGGGGGAGATGGTGTCCTTTATTGTCAGGGTCGTCTCTGTGTTCCAGGGGTAGATGACTTAAGGTAACGAATTCTCCCAGAAGCGCATGGTGCGGATACTCTATTTATCCAGGGGCCACAAAGATGTACCGCAACTTATGGGAAATCTATTGGTGGAGTGGGATGAAGAGAGATATTATAGAGTTTATGGCTAAGTGCTTTATATGTCAGCAGGTTAAGATAGAGCATTAGAAGCCTAGTGGGTCTATGCAGGAGTTCATTATTCCTACTTGAAAATGGGAAGTTGTTAACATGGACTTCGTGACGGGTTTGCCTCGAACTCATCATCAGCATAATTTAGTCTGGGTCATTGTAGATAGAATTACCAAATTAGCTCATTTCCTTACAGTTCATACCTTATATTTAGCTGAGGATTATGCCAAACTCTACATCAAGGAGTTGGTCAGATTGCACGGTGTTTCATTGTCCATTATCTCAAACAGAGGTACCTAGTTCATCTCTCATTTCTGGAAATCATTCTGAAAGGGTCTTGGTACCCAAGTTTATCTTAGTACAGCTTTTTATCCTCAGACAAATGGTCAAGAACAAAGGACCATTTAGATGTTAGAAGATATGCTAAGGGCGTGTGCAATCAATTTCAAGGGAAGTTGGGATGACCACTTACTTTTGATTGAGTTTGTCTACAACAATAACTATCATTCTAGTATTCAGATGGCTCCATTCAAAGATCTCTATGGTAGGAGATACAGATCTCCAATTGGTTGGTTCGAATTTAGTGAGGCCTTAGTCATAGGTCCTCACTTGGTATTCGATGCCTTAGAAAAAGTCCAGTTGATTAGAGAAAGACTCGGGGCTGCTCAGAGCCGACAGAATTCTTATGAAGATGTTCATAGAAAAGATCTCAAGTTTGAGATTGGTGATTATGTCTATCTAAATATCGCTCCCATGAAAGGAGTGAAGAGATTCGTCAAGAAGGGAAAGCTCAGTCCTCGATATGTTGGTCCCTTTAAGATTCTCAGTCTCTTTGGCAAGGTACCCTATGATATTGAATTGCCTTTAGATCTAGCCTTAGTTAATCCAGTCGTTCATGTGTATTTTCTAAAGAAGTGCATAGGTGAGCCATCAGTTGTAGTCCCTATTTAGAGCATTGATGTTCAGAACACTCTCTCTTATGAAGAGATTCCAGTTGAAATCTGAGACTCTCAGACTCGTAGATTGAGGAACAAAGAAGTCCCTCTATTTAAGGTTCTTTGGCAAAATTTGTCCATCAAGGGAGCTACTTGGGAAGCATAGGCAGACAGGCATACCAAGTATCCTCACCTCTTCTTAGCCAAATTAGATCAAGCTCAAGCTAACAGTTCTCTTTAAGGTTACTCAGTTTCATGTTCAGTGTTCAGCACAAACTTGATATGCAGCTTCATGCTCATGTTCCCATTATAAACTTGGTATTAAGTACCATTGCATATTCATTCATGAACTCATGTATTAGTTCGGTTATGTAATTATGCATTAGACATGTATTCTCATTATGAGAAACATAGTTCTTCAGAACACTCAGTCATGCATTCATAAATCAATTACACGTGTATCAGATATGCTTCTTCAGTATTATATGTTCATCTTGTCAGTCATGTCAATCATGAGATTATGTTTCAGTATTCATGTTTAGTATGTACGTTAGTTATTATTTCCCCTCACTCAGTCTCCTTCGAGGATGAATGTTCTCAAAGGGGAGATATTGTAATACCCTGTACTTTTCCTAGCTTGAAATCATCTCAAGAATGTTAGAAGCTTTCTTTTAAAGATAAATCCACTTTTGTACATGTGGTATTTTTAATATTTTCACTTTTTGTCATGTGGAAATTGAATTAGCTTTCAAACGATACCAATTCCATCAAAATCCAACATCGGAGGAGAAACTTATGGCCAAAATACAGAAGGCAGTAAAAATCGCTCAGGTGCAATGGTAAGGCTGACGGATCATCGAACTAGTGATTATTGTGTATTCAAGAAAGTAATGCTTTGTTGGTTTCCTTCTATCAAGTACTGGGGGTACTTGTACCCGAAACATTAGCTGTGTGCCTAGAGCCATGTCATGTTTTCATGATACTCCTAGTTAAGTTGTGAATCCTTAGACTTCAGACAATCTTATGACTCAGGAAATCTCCATGATCTCATAAACTCAGTCAGTTGTTAGATATCAGTAGTATTTTATCAGTCAACGAAATTCAGTAATTCAGCTCATGTTCATTTTAGTAAATCATGTTCAGTGTCAATTCAGATAAGAGTAGAAATTAGCCCCGAGTGAACCCAAGGATGGAAACTCACCTGTTATATGAGGGTGTGATTCTTAGAAGCAATCCTTGTATTCTAAAACTATGTAGCCAGCATAGGTTAAACCATCATAACCTGCTATATGAGGGTAGATGAGGTGTCTTAGCCTACTATATGAGGGTTCCCACCATTCTCACTAGAGTTACCTATTATATTAGGATTACTCACAAGTTGTCCTTAATAGTGGTGAGGTATTGACGCCCTTCTAATCAGGGTATAGATTGGACCCCAGCTCAGCTATTATAGCACATTTGGGGCATGTCGGTTAGATGACTACTTCCCATAGTATCAGCATTAGTATCAGTCAAGAACTCAGATAGTTCTTCAGATTTTAGGACTGTCAGATATAGTCAACTCATATATAGTAGGGAACTAAGCTAGTTCCATCAAATTCAGGACTATCAAATACAGTCACTCATGTTATCAGTTATATCAGTTATCAATATATCATGTTATCAGTATTCAGATTCAGTAATCATGTTATCACAGTATCAGTGTCATTTTTTATGTCTCATGCATGTACTTTTATGCTTATGATAGTCAGTCTATTATTATATTTGTTCTTCCATATGAACCCCATGCATTCAGCTTACCTCACATGCATACCAGTACATTCAAAGTATTGACGGATTTGTGCCATGGTGTCCTATACCATAGGTTCAAAGACACGAGTTCCAAATCATCAGTAGAATCCAGTCTCAGTAGTCAGAGTTAGAAATGTATCCTCATCTTTCGAGGACAGAATTATCATTTTATTAGCTTGCTAATTATTTTATTAATTGGAGTTAGTTGGGGATATATCCCATCAACTCCTTATTCAGACAGTCATATTTAGAGGCTTTTTAGACTACATTATGTTCAGATAGCTTACTTTTATTTTGTTTTGTTTTTTTCATACCCCATCCATATGTTATGATTTATCAGATCTTATGTTATAGTTTTGAACCTTATGGCCTTTTAGTTCATGTTTCTAGATTTTACAATATGTATGTAGTATACAGGTACAAATAGCAGTCATGGGTTAGCTTGTTGTTCTTTGGGGTCATGAGCACCGTGTAACATTCTGGGTACCAGATTTGGAGCGTTATAACACTACTCGCATGTATTTTGATTGCTTCATCGATTGACATACATTAAAACTGACATGTTTATTATCAAGCCTGAATTTTATTTGTCTTATCTCTATGTAAACAAATTCCTTACCCATGGTTAGGAGCGGCCTTCCAAAGATGATACAGATGTAGAAAACAACCTCATAATCGTGAATCCCAAAGTTAACTAGAAATATGAAAGAAGCCACCTTTACCAAAAAATCACATATATACCAACTAGCTTCTTCACAGTGCGATCAACCATCAATAATCTCATAGAGGTAGTCTTAGGAGATCCCAACCCTAACTACTTGTATACAACTAGCAATATGAAATTAATGCTGGCTCCCAAATCACATAATGCTCATTCAAAATTGACAGACCCTATAGTACGAGAAATAATGAAAGTTTTGGCATCCTTCTTCTTCTCAACCAAAGATTGCAAAGAAATAACACTATAGTGGTGGGTATTACCAGTAGGATCAAAAGTCACTGTCTATTTCTTAGTCACTAAATCTTTCATGAATTTTGCATAACTACACATCTTCTCCAGTGCTTCCATAAGATGGATGTTCACAGATAATTTCTTCAACATCGACATAAATTTTTGATATTTCCTTTCTTTAGCTTTCTTCTTTAACCTTTAAGGAAGAGGTAGAGGCGGCTGAGGAATGGGCTTCAATATTGGTGTCAGCTCCCTACCCTTGCATTTATCACTATCGGTTTGTTTCTATTCACCCATTAATTTTTATTACATCTTACCACTAGTCACCAATTTCTTAGTTTTAATTTTAGGTGGATTATCAACATCCATAGTATCATTTCTCACTTTATTAACCAAAGGCATAGGTCAATCAATAGTAGCCTTACCACTCAGAGTGGTGATAGCTAGGAAGTGACTGTCATTCTTTGGATTCTAAATGGTATGGCTAGAAAGAGTTCCCGGCTGATATTCAATATAGCTAACATCTTCCCAACAATTTCTTAAGATGCTTAAATGTTAAAGCATGCGATTCTACTTTCTAGCTTAATCTCAAAAAGTCTTCCTTAATTTCCATAAGGCAACTCTTTTAACTTCCTTAATTTTCTGGAGGCAAATCTCTTTATCTCTGAACCCTTAACAAAATTAGCAAGAAATGCTTCCATTCTTGAACTTCTGGACTCAACATCACGGTTCTTTGGTGGAACATAAAAACCACTCTTCTCTTTGTAATCATACTTTCTCCTCCAATCACTATCACGCTCTCTTTTCCTTTTCCTATACCTATATTTGTAGTACTTCTGACCTTTATTCCCTTACTTTGAGTTCCAAGTGTCTTTGTTATGTTGTTGTCCATTTGCTTAAAAACTCATCATATCTCTATCCCAGTACTTTGCTTTCTCCCCAGAATCAAACTCATCATGTCTACAAGATTTACCACGTGAAACCAGTGCATTCACCTTCTATACTCCCATAGCTACAAATTTATTAGTAAGAAAATCTATCTCAGTCTTTAGTTATGCTACCTCTTGATCCACTATCTCATCTAAGGCACTTTGCTCGCTGGAAACAAAAATAGCATAAGTACCGACTAAACTATCCTCCTCCTGAGTATGCCACCCTTTGGTAGTTTTAGTGATTCGATCTAAGATTTTAATAGCTTGCTCCTAATGGAGACTCATGCCTGCTTCATCTGTGATAGTATTAGCTAAAACCTTTGTGTTTGAATTCAGGGCATTAGAGAATATATCCAACAAGTTTCTCCTGGTGATTCAGTAGTTTAGAATATTCATCAGTTTCTTGTTGAACCTACAATGCCTCTAACTGCTTAAAATTATAAATATCATCATTCAATCATATCATTCTAAAGGGCGGGAAGATCAATCTAAGAATTATGTCCTTAACTAGTTCCAAGTGGTAATGGACCCAAAAGGCAACTCTTCTTACCATAAAGTTGCTTTTCCTATAAGAGAGAATGGGAACAACCTTATTCATACAACATGCTGACTCACCTCAAGTAGATTGTATGAAGTGCCAATCCCCATAAATTTCATAAAGTGAATGTTTGTATCATCAGTAGGCAAACCAGCAAACACTCCCTTCGAATTCAGTAACTGGATCCTTAGACTTGTAATGTCAAATTTTGTTTCTCGGGGAAACTCTACGAAAATAATAGAACCTATATAAATTGATTCAACTATCCCAAATCTTCTTCTAGATCATCATAAAATAGAAAGTATAATAGAATGGGTTGTTGAATTCTGTTTCTCCTGATTCTATCTCTGTACAGTTCTGATCGATATTCTTCCTCTTATCTAGATCTTTCCTCCTTAATATATTCTCAATGGGTAATTGTTGACCTAATATTTTCCTTGGCCACTAACCGAGCAGTGGTTTGTTTGGAAGTTTTTCTAACACTATGCGAAAGTAACCGATTCAATATAGTTGGATCACCTTGAAACCCTTCATTCTAGGCTTCTTGTTCAAACTCTTCTCCACTTTCCATCTTATGATTTTGTTGTAAGATCCATTCAAGCACATGATCAAATAAAATTTGGGGATTTTCTTGACTTCGAGTATTGTCATGCACTGATGTGTGCCTTAGAAATAGTAGAATACAAAAATCAACAAATAAAACTAACAACATTAACAATCTCAAGCAATCAATCCATAACTATATTCCTCGACAAAGATGGAAATTCCCTACTCTCAATCATGTGGGTTAGTAATGACAAACATAAAACACCCTAAAATAATCAATGATTGTCATCAATGGTTATTTAATCCAAAATCTAATTTAATATCTTTTTCCTATTTATGGATGTATTTCTGATGCAAATTGAAGGAATGTGATCCTTCATATCACTGTCTGAAAATGTATTGAGTGATTTGCTACCTTAAATAGGCATTTTCTTCCTTAGATGGCTTCACAGATCATCTCTTAAGTATCTATTTTGGTTTGTGGATGGATTTACTAGAGAAAATGTCCATATGGTCTCACAAATTGGTCCGCAGATGGGTCAGTCAGTCCAAAATAATGCAACTTTTCAATTCAAAGCTTGAAAGAGGCATGAAAATCATGACTTAAACATTCTTCTATTTAACAGGTTCAGGACTCATAGAACAAGTCGTGGACCTAATCTTCAGAGTTTCAAATATCTATCTAATTTCCACGACTCGAGTTCACTGATCATGTAAACTTTCAAGACCCGTGGACCAAGTCATGAAATCTTGATTCTGAGAAATTTTTTCTTGGGTTAACTTAGGGGGATCCAACCCTTACACACTTTAAACACCTTTTGAAAATTAGTTACCATTATTTTCCAGAGTAATATAATTGGAAACCTTTCCTCCCCCCAAAACATTTTAAGAAAAAATTAACACCTAGGGTTTAAGATTCAAGGCTTTTATTTCCCTCCAAAAGGCATATTGAACACTTCCTTCTTCAAATACTTTTATAAAGTTTGAATTTAAATATCATTCATGTATATTTTTTTGGTTGATAGTTTGAAGCTAGGTTTGAGGATTTTATTTTGGAAAGTTTGCTATAACATTAACCTTTTTTATGAATGGGTGATTAAATCTTTCATTAGGGATTTTGAGACAAAAATTGCTATTTGAATATAGCAAATCATTATATATTAAATTTAATGTTAGATGAATGTTTAAGCCATGATTTTCAAATCTCTTACAAGCTTTGAATTTCATAAAGAACATTGATGTTTTACCCACCCTCTATATCACTGAAGATAACATGTTATGAAAATGGTTTTAAATTATTGTAGAATATTCAATTATGATTTTTTGCATGATTTTTAAAGGAGGGGATTGGGAGTCAAAACATTTATACATAATGGTTTGGCATGATATGGGTGACTTGGAAGCCTTGGTATAACTATTCCAAAATATGAAAGCCTTAATGAAAGACTCAATGATAAATGTGATGAAAAATATATTAATTGGTGTTAAATAGAAGTGTGTAGTTTCACTGAGGAGTTGTAGTCCTTGTGACCAATACCTAAAACCGCATTTGACGATGTGGGAAGGTCTTGTCCTGAAAAATAGTTGACCCATGTATGCTTGCATCACGCAGATGTATGTAGCTATGTTAATGGTACACTGTCCTAATAATGATTACCACAGTTCATACGGCTAAAATAAAATGGGGCCCTCTCAGTTGAGTTTGGACTAGACCATATAGCCTGTAGGTTACTTAATGATGGTGTAGACTATGTAGTTCAGAATTATAAGTTTCCAAGTAATTACTTTTTTAATGTTTTAACTCACTTATTTCTTGTTATTTTTATTATTGAGCTTATGATATGAATTTTATAAACTGTTTTATAAATTACATTGGTTCCATCTTTCCTTGGGCTGCATGATTGTACTCATTGTACTGAACATCCTCAAATGCTACATTCTTTCATAATATAGGTTTTGAAACTCATACCCGTGATCTGATTAAACATAAGGATTTCACTTGATATCACAACTAACAAGTGTTGGGCCATCCATAGTTTGGAGGACTGTGTTTATTTCTTTCAGTTAGACTTAGGTTATTTCAATTTTATGGTATT
Organism: Capsicum annuum; assembly: GCF_002878395.1. NCBI lineage: Eukaryota > Viridiplantae > Streptophyta > Magnoliopsida > Solanales > Solanaceae > Capsicum > Capsicum annuum. Next base: position 67,818,047 of record NC_061116.1, on the reverse strand, counting down.
TTTTGGGGCCATGTACGACATAGGATATTCACTCATTTAGTTAGAGGCTTCATAGATAGAGTTAGTCTAATATTTTTATTTCATGTTTTAAGACTTGGAATTTTGAATCATTTCTATTATTGCACATAATATATTATGGGCCTAATTCCGCACTTTATTTATGACTATTCTTATGATGAAATGCTTAGGGGTCATCACAGGACTTCATTAGTCTTGGATGCCGATCATGACTAGGGTCTCGACTTAGGTTGTGCCAAACTTGGTATCAGAGCACTGTTCAAGGTCCTAGGTTGTTTACAAATTCGTGTGAAGTAAAGTTCTTTATATGGGTGTGTAGCGTTCAACACTTATAAACTGGAAGCTACAAGACATTTAAGAATGTTTTCCTTTCTTCATGTTATAGTTAGGGCTATAGAGTTTAGTTTTAAGTGAATTCTTTGAAATTGTAAGTATTTCCCATATTTTAGATCATGATTCCAAGAAAAACTAATGACCAAAGTGTTTTAGCTGGAGCCTTCACCCCCACTGGAGCAAATGCTGATGAGGTCCATCCTGCCCATGGGATGCAAACCTAAAATGTAGACCGCACTTTTGACTCCACTGCTACTACTGGGGGTTCCAACTTCCTCAACTAGTTCTCCTGGGATCCTAGTACCGACACCACCTATACCCAGTCCCCTAAAGGCAAAGTTTCTAATATCGAGTTTAGAAAAACCATCCATATACTTACTCAAATTGTATCATCTTAGTCTCTTTATTCAAGTAGTATTTGTACTATTGTAAGTTCTTTGGATGCCACTCAGGTTGGCCAGTTTATATAGCTAAACCCATTGACTTTCACAGGTCCAAGACTGAGGAGGATCCCCAAGAGTTTATGGAAAAAATGAAAAACATTTTAAGGGTGATACCAAAGGGATGGAGTTTGTAGTCTACAAGATAAAAGAGGTGGCTTATTAGTGGTATGATGAGTAGGAGGAAATCATAGGTGAGGACGTTGAACATGCTATTTAGGAAAAAATTTATGCCTTCCTTGATAACATTTTTCTTCAGGAATTGAGGAAAGATCAGGCTAAGGAGTTTGTAAATCTAAGTAGGGGAAGACAAGTTTTAAAGAGTATTCTATAAATTTTAATCATTTGTATTATTCTTCTCTATATTTGGTATCTGGTATGAGGGCTCGGATAAGAAAGTTTTCTTTTGGTCTCGCTAGCAACTTAGTGCTAGAATATAAGAGTTCCATACTGAATCATGACAAGGATATATACAGATTGATGGTTTATATGCAACATGTAGAGGATGAAAGAATAAATAGACACAGGTAGAGAAGAGGCAGAATAAAAAGATTGGGTGAGTAGATCAGGATGTAAGCTAGTAGTATAGTGGTAAAGGGGCAGATAATAGTCCAAAAAGAAATCTTAGGTTAATCATCAATCATTATCAAGTGCACCAAGCTATCAGGTGATTAGTAGTTCTAGCCTAATAATGGCCCCAGGATGTAGGGTACTTAGTCTCAGGCCAGTTTGGTACAGTTGGCTCCGTCTTATCCCCCATGATGTATTTGTAGAAAACTCCATCATCGATTTTGTCACTTGAATAAGAGTATATGTTATAATTTTTGTTAGATTGGTCATTATCATTAGGAGTGACCCATGGCAAAGTACTTTTGGGGGAAATAAAGTCTAAGCTACTACTTCTTTGGCCCTAGTTGCGAAGGGTACTACTTCTAATATAGGCAGGGGTTGCAACCCTCTATATGCCCTATCTACTAATTAGAATTCAGAGGCCTCACTATATGTTGTTGCAGGTATGTTATAGATCTTCTCACATGATATGTATATTCTATTTGGCCTTTATTTCACCATATCTTATGTGACCCTTTATGTGGCTGTGAATTTTGGTTTTGGTCCCAAAAATATTCCTGAACCTCTCTCAGTTTCTACCCCTGTCGATGAGTCCATTATTTCTACAAGGGTCTAAAAAAATTATGTTGCATCCATTTTTCATCAAGATACTATGTTGGATCTGGTATAGCTTGACATCGTAGACATTGATGTAATTTTGGGGATAGATTAGCTCCACTCTTATCATGCTACCTTGGACTGTAGAACCATAAATGTCAATTTCTATTTTCCTAATAAACTAGTCAAAGAATGGGAGGGTAGTTCCTTGGCACCAAAAGAAAGATTCATTTCTTATCTTAGAGCTCAGAAATTGATATCTAAGGGTTATTTGTACCATCTAGTTTTGTTCAAATATTCTAGTGCTAAAAGTTTCTCACTACAGTCCGTTTTTTTAGTTAATGAGTTCCCTAAATTCTTTTATGATGACCTCCCCAAAATTCCTCTTGATAGGTAGATAGACTTTGGGATTAACCTCTTGTCATTTACCAGACTGATTTCCATTCCACCATATCAAATGGATTTTGTGGAGCTAAAAATATTGAAAGAATAATTAAAAGACCACCTTGATACGAGTTTCATCCATCCTAGTGTCTCTTCTTAGGGTGCTCCAGTACTCTTCGTGCAAAACAAAGATGAGTCCCTTCGTATGT
>NC_061116.1:67778852-67812496 GCF_002878395.1 Capsicum annuum | reverse complement strand
TGCTCCAGTACTCTTCGTGCAAAACAAAGATGAGTCCCTTCGTATGTACATAGATTATCGTCATCTTAATAAGTTCACAGTGAAATAAATATCCTCTTGTTAGAATTGATGGCCCTTTTTACTAGCTTTAGGGTGCCAAATATTTCTCTAAGATGGATCTTCATTTGGGTTACCATCAGTCAAATGTTAGAGAAGTTCAAACCCAATATGGTCATTTTGAATTTTCGGTTATGTCCTTTGGTTTAACTAACAACCCCACAGTCTTCATGGATTTTACAAATAGGGTGTTTAATACATTTTTAGACTTATTGTTATAGTGTTCATTGATGACATCCTGATTTACTCATAGTGTGAGGAGTATTATGCCAATCACCTTCAAATTGTTCTTCAAACCCTCAAGGATCAAGAATTATATGCTAAATTCTCTAAGTATAAGTTCTAGTTAAACTCTATGGCTTTTATCGGTCACATTATTTTGAGAGAAAGGATTAAGATGGATCGTCAAGATATTGAGGTGGTAAAAAAATGGCCTAGACCCATAACTCCAACTAATTTTAGGAGTTTCGTAGGTTTGGCAGGTTACTATGAGAGGTTTGTTGAAAGTTTATCTTCTATAGTTGTACCATTAACTAAGCTGACTCAGAAAAAAGTAAAGTCCAGTGGTTCGATACTTATGAGGGAAGTTTTGAGAAGTTAAAAGATCGACTGCCATCTGCTTCTATTTTGACTCTACTTGAGGGTACTGAGGGATTTATAGTATATTGTGATGCATCTCGAGTGGGACTTAGTTGTGTTCTTATGCAGTATGGGAAATTTGTGGCTATGCTTCTACAAAACTTAAGGACCATGAGAAAAACTATCCAACCTATGATCTTGAGGTTGCAACAGTGGTTTTTGCACCTAATATTTGGCGTCATTATTTATATAAAGTGCGTATTGACATTTACTCTAATCACAAGAGTCTATAATATGTTTACTAAGAAGGTGTTGAACCTGAGGCAAAGGGGATAGCTTGAACTATTGAAGGATTATGATATGAGTTTGCATTATCAACTAGGTAAGGCTAACGTGGTTGTTAATGCTCTTAGCAGGCTATCTACAAGCAACCTTTTGCATGTGAAAGAGGAGAATAGAGAATTAGTGAAAGATATTCACTGGCTTACTAATTTAGGAGTGTAACTTTTGGTCTCCGAGAATGGAGGAGTGGTCATTCATGAAATGACTGAGTCTTCTTTGGGTGTTGAGGTAAAATAAAAGCAAATTAATGATCCCATACTTATGCAGATTAAGGAGGATATTGTCCAATAGAAGGTCTTGACTGTTGAGGTTGGGAAGGATGGCATACTGAGGTACCAAGGAAAATTATGTATGCTAAATATTGATAATTTGCAAAAGAGAATTCTGACCGAGGTTTATGTTTTTAGGAATACCATTCACACTGGTGCTACTAAAATGTATCATGATTTATAAGAACTATATTGGTGGAATAATATAAAGAGGTATATCACAAATTTTGTTGCCAAGTGCTCCAATTGTCAACAAGTTAAGGTTGAATATTTGAGGCCTGGTGTTATGTTGCAAGACATAATTATTCCTCTATGGAAATGGGAGATGATAAATATAGACTTCATCACTAATCTCCCATGGTCACACAACCAATGTGATTTTATTTGGGTCACTATTGACAGGATGATCAAGTCTGCTTACTTTTTGCTTGTAATAATGACTTCATCAGGAGAGGAGTATGCAAAGTTGTACATTTAGGAGATTATTAGATTGCATGGGGATCCTATATCCATAATATCTAATAGAGGTACATAATTTACTTCTCAGATTTGGAAGGCTTTTCCAAAAGGTTTGGGTACTCAGGTGAAACTTTGCACCACTTCCCACCCTCAAACTGATAGGAAAGTGGAACACACTATTTAGACTTTGGAGGATATGATAAGAGACTATGTTATTGACTTTAAATATAGTTGGGTGGATCATTTTCCTCTTATTGAGTTTTGCTACAGTAATAGTTATCATTCTAGCATAGAGATGTCATCGTTCAAAGTTCTTTATGGCAAGAGATGTAGGTCACCTATTATATGGTATGAGGTGGGTGGAGCTATAATTTCAAGACTTGAACTTGTGCACCAAGTGATGGAGAAAGTTAAAGTTATTTGTAAGAGTATTAAGACTACTCAAAGTCATCAAGAGTCCTATGCCGATGTATGGCGAAGAGAGTTGGAGTTCAAAATTAATGATTGGATGTTCCTAAAAGTCTCTCCTCTGAAGGGAGTAATAAGGTTCGAAAAGAAAGGTAAGCTTAGCCTCGTTACATTGGTCCATATCAAATTTTAAGAAAGTTTGGGAATATTTCTTAAAAGTTGGATTTTTCTTTGAGTTTGGCAATGGTTTATCCTGTGTTTCAAGTTTTTAGTCTCAAAAAGTGTGTGGGTGACTATTTTCTTATAGTCCCCATAGAGGATATTAGTATGGAAGATTCTTTGTCCTATGAGGAATTTCCTAATTAAATTTTGTATCATCAAGTTTGAAATTTAGGGACCAAAGAAATCGCTTAGGTAAAGGTGTTGTGGAGCAATCAAAAGGTAGACGAGGCTACTTGGGAATCAGAGGAAGACATGAATGCTAGATATCCTTCTCTGTTCATGTCGCCAGATGATATTGTTGGAGGTACCAATTCTATTTCATTCTTAATCTTCTCTTATTCATGTGTTAGTATATGTGCCTATATGAAACTTAAAGTCTTATGACTCTTTCCGAATCCGTTGATTAATGTGTCATGAGAGCTCTCTTATTGTATGTAAGATTTCAACCTTTATTTTGTGTCTAGGAGTTTCATCAATTCCTTAGCCATCATTCGGGGACGAATGAACCCGGGGATGGGGGTGGGGGGTGGGGCGGTGGGGATATTGTAGCATCCCAATTTTAGAACCATTGTGCACCCAATTTTGTATAATTTTTTTGTTTTTTTTTTAAATTTAGCTTTTAGGTTTCCTTGGTCCTGATTCATGATTAGTAAAAGTTTCCATCATTTATGGAAAAATTTCTATTTTTATGAGTTGGGTTCACAAATTGTGAACAGGTACCACAACTCGCAGACCAAGTCATGGACCCGATCCTGAGAGTTGTAAAAATCCATCTATTTTCCACGACTCAGGTTCACAGACCATGAAAAATTCCACAACCTATGAACCAAGTCATTAGAACCTGATTCTGAGAATTTTTTTGGGTTAACTTAGGGGCATTCTAGTTATTTTTCTTATATGATCTGAACCTTACATAGTTAAAACACCTTTTAAACAATCAGTTACCATTATTTTCAAGAGGAATACGATTAGAATCCGTTCCTTCTCCCCCAAAACATTCTAAGAATAAAAAACACCTCGGGTTAAAGATTCAAGGCTCAAATTCAAGCTTTCTTAAATTGTTTCCATCCAAAAGGCATGTTTAACACACCCCTCTTCAAATACTTTTATAAATTGTGAATTTAATTATAATTCATGTATTTTTTTTTTGATGGCTTGAAGCTAGGGTTGTGAATTTTGTTTTGAAATGCATGCTATAAAATTCCTCTTCTTTATGAATGGATGATTAAAACTTTAATTGGGGTTTGGAGGCTAAAATTCCTATTTGAATATAAAGAATCTTTATGTCTTGATACTGAATGTTAAATGGATGAATGTTTAAGTCATGATTTTCAAGTCTCTTACAAGCTTTGAATTGTATAAGAAATATCCATGTTTTTCCTTGTCCTTTATATCATTGAAGATAGTGTATATTCAAATGATTTGAAATTATTATGGAAAATTCGTTATGATTCTGTGCATGATTTCTAAAGGCAGGGATTGGGAGTCAAAATGTTTAATGATAATGGTCTGGCATGATATAGGTGACTTACAAGCCTTGGTAGGACGATACCAAAATATGAATGCTTTAATGAAAGACTCCATGATAAATGTGGTGAAAAATATTTTAATTGGGCATAAAGATAAGTGTATAGTTTCACCGAGAAGGTTTATTCCTCGTTACCAATGCCTGAAACTGTGTTTTCTGACATGGGGAAGTCTTGTCCTAAAAAATAAATGATTGTTGTATGCTTGCTTCACATAGAGGTATGCAGTTATGTTAATAATATGATGGACAAATGATGATTACCTAAATTCATGTGTCTAACATAGACTGGGGCCCCAACATTTGGGTATGGACTAGACCAATATAACGTGTTGGTTATTTAATATCGGTGTATACAACATAGTTCAGAATTAATGGTTTTCATGTGATATCTTTTTTTCTTGCTTTAAGTCACATATTTCTCAATATTTTTATCATGAGCTTATGATACGACTTCTATAAACTTTTTTATAAACTGCATTGGTTCCGTCTTCCCCTGGGTTGCATACCGATACTCATTGTACTGACCGGCTCCGGATGCTACATCCCTTCATATATAGGTTCTGAAGCTCATCCCCGCAACTCAATTTAGAATTAGAATTTCACTCGAGACTGAAACTAGCAAGTGGTGAACCATCCATCTTTCGTAGGGCTATGTTTATTTCTTTTAATTATACGTGGGTTATTTTAGTTTTATGGTATTTGTCGTGGACATGTCCTAAAATAGGATATTCACTCATTTAGTGACAGGCTTCATAGACTGAGTTAGTCAAATATTTTTATTTTACATTTTAAGACTTGGAATTTTGAATCTTTTATGTTATTTCACTTTATATTTGTGGGCCTAATTCCTCACTTTATTTATGACTATGCTTGTGATAAAATACTAAAGGGTCATCACAGTCCTTCATTGGTCTGGGATGGCCATCATAACCAGGGTTTTGATTTGGATCGCGACAAAATCATTGCTTCTTTTCTGAAGCAACACCTTTTGGCTATAATATCTAATTTTTTCTTTGATATTGGAATGAAATTTTGAAGTTAAAACTTCCTCTTTCTTAACAAAACTCAAGTATGATTTGCTACCATTGAGTGAGTTTGTTGTTTGGTAGAATTTGAGGTGCCGTTATTATTCAACTCAAGTAAATTAGTTTACCCTGAGGATAAGTTCCATAACCTTTGGTACTTGAGCGGAATAATATCCTTAAAGACACACTGTGAGTTCAGTGGACTTGATTCTTCTATTTTCATCTCTTTTAAAGTTTGGTTTAATATTTTCTTAAAATAGTTTGAACATTATTTTTTTTGGTTCATAAGCTAGTTTGAACTTACTGTTGAAGTTCATATTTTTGAATATATAATTAGAACTTAATTTTGTTATTCATACTTTAGTTCAAACTTGGTTGTTCGTACTTTAGTTTGAACTTATTGCTGAAGTTCATAATATTGAATACATATTTTACTGAATAAAAAATAACAATCTTAAGAAAATTAATAAGTGCTTTTTTACTATGTACTAAGTTTGATTTTTTGGAGATGAAAATATTTTGATTTTCTACTCCTTTAGTTGGAAGAACATAAAACTTCTTTGAGAAATCAAAGTGTGTATTCAATTTGAAGAATATGAAAACTTTACTAATTCATTAAAATCTCTTTATTTTAATTTCAGGAGATTAATACCATTTGATTTTTTACTCTATTTAAATGTTATTCTGATTTAAAAATATATAAAAACTTAATCAGAATTCGATGTTCATTCGGTTGGTGAGTGAAAGAACATAAATATTTCATCATTGACTAGAAACAAGTTGTATAAAGATTAAGTCTTTATTTTTAGTATTCTAAAATACTAAATTATTTGTCAAAGATTGACAGAAAAATGACGAATAAAACTAAACAACAAACTAATTTGGTTGTGAATGGTGTTGTTCCAATGACATATAATATTGTATTATCATGTCGTTCAAATGTTACTCCAGCAATGGTATCGATAAAGAAACTAGATAAATTTTCTGATGTGAACTTCAAAGAATTGACAACAAATGATATTCTTTTGTTTGACCGTACTTGTAAGATAAATGTTCACAAAAGGATATCCTCATGTTCCTAAAGAAAGAATGTCTGAAAATTGATTTTCCGTTATGGAAGATCTTATGATTCTCTAAATATTGAAGAGGAGAATATTTCTAAGGATTATGCTATAAATAATAATAAGAGGAAGAGATCTTTTGGACAAGATAAAGGTCAAAACAAGATAAGGTTCAAAGACGAGTGCGACAATTGAAGTAAAGTTGGTCATAAGTCTCTAAATTATCAATTTTTGAAAAAGAATTTGAAAAAATATAGATAAGCATGGTGGAAGAAACTAAAAAGATTCAAAATATGTGTGCGATGCTCAATGAATGAAATCTAGTTGGAAATCTAAATAAATGGGGATTTCATTAAGGAGCCACTCGACATGTTTGTGTTGTCAAAAAAGCTTTTTCTACTTATGGTACTACTGATTCTAAAGAAGTGATATTTATGAGAAATAATACAACAATCAAGGTTGAAGAAAGTGGAAAGATATTCCTAATAATGACTTCCTTCAAGGTATTGACTATCAACAAAATTCTCCATGGTCCTACTATTAGGAAGAACTTAGTATCTACAACACTTCTCGTTAAAAATGAGTTTAAGTCTGTCTTAGTATTGGAGAAAGTTATAATATAAGAGAATGATATGTATATAGGAAAAGATTACCTTAACAAGGGCATTTTCAAGCTTGATGCAATGAATATTAAAATGAATAAAACTGAGGCTTTTTCTTAGTTGCTTGAGTCTAATGATTTGTTGCATGGTCATTTAGGGCATACCAATTACAAAACCTTGTGAATACTGATTGATTTAGAATTTTACCTAACTTTGAATGCAATAAATCACAATGTAAAACAAGTGTTGAATCTAAGTATGCTAAGCGTCTCTATAAATATATTGAAAAGAATTCTCATTCCTTAAAATTGATTTGTACAATTATTTTTTATATGAAGTCAACAACATCTCGCGGTGGTAAAAATTATTTCATAACTTTTATTGACGATTGCTTTAGATATTGTTATGTTTAGTTGTTGAACAATAAGTATGAAATGATAGAAGCATTTAGGCAATATAAAACTGAAGTTGAAATCATTTGGATAAAATGATAAAAATGCTAAGAAGTAATTGGAATGAAGAGTAAGAATTTTCTTTAGTAGAGATATGTTTGAAAAATAAAATTATCCATAAATTGTTGATCCTAACACACCTCTATCTAATAGAACTATGAAAAGAAAAAAATCAAACATTCAAGGAAATGATGAATGCCTTACTTGTAAACATGTGAGGGTAAACTATCCTTACAACAAACTGAATACTCAATAGAATGTCCATAAAAAGACATAATCTATTCCATATGAGAAATGGAAAAAAACAAAACCCAACTTGAAATATATCAAAGTGTGGGGATGTCTAGCCAAAGTCAAAATTCCTATATGTAAAAGGGTAAAAATAGGACCAAGACTGCGGACTATGTTTTCATTAGATATGCTACAACCAGTAAAGCATGTTCATTTTTGGTTTACAAATCCAACCATCCAGATATTCATGAAAAAAAAATATTTAAATCAAATAATGTTGTATTATTTGAATATATTTATCCATATAAAATTAAATATAAGTAGTCTAGTGAAGGATCTAAATGACCTCTAAAAGAACCAAAGGAGAATGTACTTAATAAAGAGAATCCAAGGTGTAGTAAATGTCAAAGGAAATCTACTTTCTTCAGAATAGATTTTGTAACACTTCTTGAAAATGATCCCTAAAAATTCAAAGAAGCCATTTCTTTTTCAGACTCATTCTTTTAGGAAGAAGTCATCAATATTGGGATTGATTGAATCTTGAACAATCGTACTTGGGTGTTGGTTGATATTCCTCAAAGAGATAAACTTTTAGGTTCAAAATGGATCTTCAAAAGAAAAATAAAAGCTAATGAAACTATTGACAAATACAAGGCAAGACTCGTCGTTAAAGGCTTTTAGACAAAAAAGGCCTTGATTATTTTGATACATACTTGCTAGTAAAAAGGATTACATCCATTCAAATGTTGGTTGTACTGATAGCGGTTTATGGTCTTGAAATTCATCAAATGAATGTGAAAACAACTTTATTAAATAGAGAATTAGAGAAAGAAATTTACATAGAACAACCCGAGCATTTGTGGTTACTGATAAAGAGAAAAAGTGTTTAAATTTGGTAAGTCACTTTGTGGACTTAAAAAAAAAAACAAACAGTGATATAGAAAGTTTGACCAAATGCTGTTGACTAACGAATTTAAGATTAATGAGTTTGACAAATATATTTACATTAAGGACACTCCAAATCACAAAGTTTTATTTGTTTATATGTTGATGACATACTGATCATTAGTAGATACATTTCTGACATAAATGCCACTAAGTGAATGCTACCTAGAAAATTCGATATGAAAGACCTTAAAGTTGCTGATGTAATCTTAGGGATAAGAATTTATCGAACTCCATAAGGTTTAACATTATCATAGTCTCATTAATTGAAAAGGTTCTTGACAAGTTTAAGTATTTAGATTTCAATATTTCTAAGACATAAGTAGATGTAACCTTTGCACTTTAAAAGAATGAAGGTGAAAGTGATTCACAATTGTACAGTACAAAAGTGTTGAAAACTTTGATGTATATCATAAATTGAAGGCGACTAGATATAGCTGTTGTGTTAGTAACTTGAGTCATTTCACAAGTAATCCCAGTTAAACTCATTGGATGACTATGAAAAGAGTTTTAGGATATCTAAAACAGACTAAAAATATGCTTTCCATTATAACAAATATCTAGCAGTAATTGCAGGACATAGTGATGTAAATTGGATCACCGACTTGAATAAAGTAAAACCCATAAGTGTATATATATTTACTCTTGGTGGAGGAGCAATCTCTTGGAAATTATCTAAATATACATGTATCACTTGCTCTACGATGAAATTAGAATTTATCACTTTAGATAAACCGATGAAGAAGCTGAATAACTTTGGAGTTTCATGGAAGCTATTCTTTTTTGGCTCAAATATTTGGTGCATAATCTGTGATAGACAAGCTTCAATAGTTATGGAAGGGAGCACAATGTATAATGGAGAATCTCATCACATAAGGCATAGACTTAATATTGCTAGCAACTAATATCTTGTCGAATTATCATGATTGACTATGTGAATTCAAAATATAATGTATTGGATCCATATACAAAAGGCCTAATTAGAGAAAAAGTTCAGAGATCATCAAATAAAATAGGTTTATGTCACGACCTAATTTCCTGAGACATCATAGCACCTACTTTATTCCACTAATAGGTAAGCCAAACCGTAGCCCGAAACTACAAGTAATATCCTAATTGGTGGAAAGTGGCATAAATACCAAAAATATGCAAGTAATTAGCTTACAAGGCATAAATATTGTAATAATAGCATAACAAAAGATAAATAATGAAAGGAGTAAAATATCCCACTACCAAGTAAGGTCGGTACAAGAGCCTCTAGCAAAAGAATAAGAGTACTATAAATATCAAATATACAATAGTCTCAAAATGAAAGACCAGAAAAAATAAAAGATGGAGATAAAGTCAACTCCAAATCCAAGAACTTACCTATCTCTGAACTCTAACCGGTATTGACACAACGTCAATAGCGGCAACTAGTACTTGGATTTGGACTAGAAAGGAGTACAAATGCATAGTATTAGTACTAAAGCCACAGGTACACAATAGTCATCATCGACCGACAATACTAAATTATAATATAAATATAATAAAGTGCGAGATAATAAGATAAGTCAGGGAAAAAGGGAAAACCTGAAATAATGCTCAAAATACCAAAAGTAAACAACTGAATTAGTAATAATAATAATAGTAAGAAAGAGAACATAGATATTTCTAGCATAACTGATCGCCAAAAGTCCAGAAGACATAATGAAAATAAATAACCAAACACGGACCCCTAAGCCCAGTGGATGCAATCAAGAAGAAGTAATAATAGCAATTATAACAACTATCCATGACTCAAAATCATAACTGTGGATCTTCCCATACTGTAGGTAATAGACTTAAACCGGTTCCATAACCATCATAAACAACCACTCACATACTAGACTTAAGTCCACAATAATATCATGAATGCCAGACTTGAACCCAAAGTAATATTATAATTGATGCCGGACTTGAATCAATTTTTATATCATAATTTGCCGGACTTAAACCGATCTTTATATCATTATTTCTTAGACTTGAAAATTCCTTAAAATCTCCCAAGTACATGACTAGATTGAGTTATACTATACCTAAGGTAGGTCAAAGGGGCCCACTCTTAACCTGAAAGTTCATTCTAAGGCATTTTCTACCCTGCACTAGACCAAGGATTCCATACTCTACTACAAGGTGCTAAATAAGCCTCATTTCATCCTAAGGTAGCTATTTGACCTAAGGAACGGGTAGCTAGGTTAAATAAGACTAATCACAATTCGCTAACAAACTAAGTAGTCTAAATTTGCTAAATATACCATCAAGTCCTAATTTCCCAATCCAAAACTAGTATAACAATATACTTATACTATAATTAAGCTCAATTTAAGAAAGAGTAATCCTAACCTACCTAAACACTAAAGAAAGCCTAATAAAGTCTACTAAATTGCCGATTTCTTCTTTCAAGAAGCTTCTGCACGATGCCACGCTATCAAAATAATGATCTACATATTAATACGAGAATAATGACACCCATATTGTATTTTTATGCTTTGGATAAAAAATCAAGTCAAAATTTCATGTAGGGCCCGCTTGTGGAATGACATTTTTGAAATAATCAACATGTCCTTTATGATAAAGAATCATCTACCCTCAAGAATAGGTAAATTCCGAGCTCAAATTATACAAAAATCAACCCAACAAGAATCTAGGGATTTATGACTAAATTAGAGAATTAATCTAAGGATTAGAAGGAAACTTACAAGGATTACAATGAGAAAATAAATATTTCGAGCTTACCAACACCCCCCGATCACCTAAAGATCACTCTCCCAGCTTTCCACACTCTCTAGGGCTTTATAACTCTTGAGAGTTCTAAGAAATGGGAGAAAATTGAGTAAAAGACTAAGCTTAATTCCCTCCCAGGTGCCGCTTAAGTGGTAACTTGACGGCTTATGCGGTACCTAGAGTGGGTCACTCTCCGCTAAAGTAGACAAGGTATCGCTTAAATGACACCTGCTTTAGCGATAAGGATTTTGCTAAAGCGAATAAGGTGGGACCAGCCTTGGACACTAAAGTGGCCTTCGCTAAAGCGACCAAAGGTCCTCTTTAGTAGATGCATCAGTTGAATCCATGCACCAACTGAACTTGGACTTTGCCAAGTTTCCACTGGCCCTTCAAAATTCATTCTAAATTATGTAAATGCAAATGAATTATACTACCCTATAAAATTCAATATTTTGGACTCAATGGTACCATTAAAATTTCCATATGGAATTATTTTGATGAATATGGGGCCATGCCCAAGGGCCACATAAACCAAATTTTGTCCTGTAGCCCAAAATAAATTCACAAGCCGTGGGACACAAACCAAAGGCCCCCTTGCCTAAAATCAATAGTCTAGAGTTGATGGAGCCATTAGAATTTGCATATGATGTTTTTAACCTAAAGTTTACTCCTAATAGCTATATTTACCAGCCAAAACTTCAAAATAGAGAATTGGCTCTAAAAATAAAATAAACTGCTTGATATTGAACTATCAGCTCCAACAAGTCATAATTGACTTGGGAAAGCTATAGTAAAGCTCTAAATAATTAAAAAGTGTAGAAAATAAAAAAACAACCTGGAGGGTCACTACTAAAATGAATTTTATCTGCAAAAGTAAAGGGTTAGAATGTACCTAAAGGATCAAATAGGTGAGGATACTAGGTTTGCATCTCGCTCTCGATCTCCTAAATAGCCTCCTCTACTGGGTGGTGTCTCCACTGAACCTTAATTACTAGAATCTCCCTAGAGTGCAACCGCTCAACACCCCTACTTAATATATGAACTGGTTCCAACACGAAGGTCGACCCCTCACCCAACTAAACCAAGTGCCACCAAAGTATATTTGACTCATAAGGGATATAACACCACAACATAGAAACATGAAAAACTATATGAACAACAACAAAATCTGGGGGCAAGGCTAACTCTCCAACTGTGTGAAGTATCTTAAATGGTCAATTATATCTGGGCCTGAGCTTGCTTTTTCTCCAAATGTCATCACACACTTTATGGGCGATCTTAAAGAAATATTCAGTCTCCAATACCAAACCTCATGGAACAAGCACTATAATCTGCATAAGACTTTGGCCTACACTGAGCTACCCTCAGCCTTTCCTGAATCACCCTAACTCTATCCAAAGACCATCAAAGCAAGTCAGTACCACGTGACCTAACTTTAGAGAAATTGAATCATCATATAGGCAATAAAAAACACCTACCATAAAGTGCCTCAATAGTGCTATCTCAATAGTCAAATGGTAACTACTGCTAAATGCAATCTTTACCAATGCCAAGTGTTGCTCTGACTAACCTCCAATGTTTAATACATAAGCTAGAAGCATATCCTTAAGAATCTGGATAGTCTGCTTCGACTGCCAATTGGTCTGAGGGTGAAAAGTTATACTAATATCCACTTGAGTATCCAACTCCTCCTAAAAATCCATCTAGAATCTAGAAGTGAATACCAAGCCTCAGTCTAAAATAATAGATATAGGCACTCCAGAAAAGCAAACTATCTCACAAACTAGCTATGGTCTAACCTTTAAACATTGAAGGACATCTAAATAGGAAGGAAATATGTAGATTTGTTAATCGATCTGTATTGACCTAAATATCATCGGGACCACAAGAGGTGTAAGATAACCTGCTAACAAAGTCTATGGTGATCTTCTCCCACTTTACTTGAGAATAGGTAATCTCTGAATCAGGAAGTAGGCCTCTATTGCTCATCTTTCACCTGCTGACAACATAGGCAATAAGCGATAAAGTCCTCCATATTTTTCTTCATACTGCAACACTAGTAGTGCTTCCTCAAATCCCTATACATCATAGATGTCGCAAGGTGAATAGAGTATCTAGAGCGATGAGCCTTATGCAATATCAAATGAATTAAGTCTCCAATCCTTGAAATACAAATATGGCCATCATATCTCTAAATACCCTCAGAATATATGGTAGCCCTCCTAGATTGACCACCTAGCACCTAATCATTGATGAGACAAAAGCTCGTATCCTTGAACTGATGAATTGAATTTGCTTAAATAATGTAGACCTAACCTCAATGATCTGGACTAGAATTCCCATTCCAATGACCTCTTAGAAACTAAAATCAAAACCAATCTACCCATAGTCATCATCTTTCAGCTTAAGAAATCCACTACTACATCCACCTTAGCTGGATGGTATAGAATATAGATGTTATAACCCCTCAGCAACTCTACTATCTACCTGCATAGAATTTTTCTCCCTCTAAGTCATAAGATCTAAAGACTATGATGATCAGTTTAAATCTCACAATTCATACTATACAAATAATTCCTCCAAATTTTATGCATAAAAACGACCACCACCATCTCTAAATCACGAGTGGAATATTTGCACCTATGCAACTTCAGTTGCTTTGACACTTAAGTAATAACTCAGGTTTGCTACATAAACATGCAAACCAATCCAATGATAAAAGTATCACATTATATGGTAAACTCTTCACTTTCAATTAGAGGATCCTATATAGGAGTTGAGGTAAGAAAACCCTTGAGCTTCTAATAAATCAACTCACACTTCTTAGACCATTAAAAAGAAACCTCCTTAAGGTTAATCTGGTCATTAGTGGTGCATTAGTAAAAACACCCTCAATGAGCTACCTATAGCAACTCGGCAAGCCAATAAGGCTAAAAACTTCATATAGAGATATAGGCCTAGTCCAATCATAAATAGAATCAATCTTCACTAAGTCTATCATAATCCCATCCTTAGATACCACATGTCCTAGGAATGTAGTAGACTTGAACCAGAACTTGTACTTTGAGAATTTGTCAAAAAACCCATGATCTCTCAAAGACTGGAGCACAATCCTTAAATATTGAGTCCTTCCTTCTTCTCAAATACACAAGAATGTCATTTATGAACACAATCACAATGGACTACAAATAAGGTTTAAAAATGTGATTCATCAAATCCATAAAGGCAGTTGGCCATTAGTCAACCCAAAAGACAGCACTAGGAACTCATAATGGCCATATCATATTATAAAGGTTGTCTTTGGGATGTCCTCTACCCAAATCCTTAACTAAATATAGCCAAATCTCAAGTCAATCTTAGAGAACACCGTCGCCCCTAAAACTAGTCAAATAAGTCATCAATACGAGGAATAGAATACCTATTCTTCCACTGTCACCTTATTCAACTTCTTGTAATCAATACACATATACAAGGAACCATCCTTATTTTTCATGATCAAGATAAGAGTATCCCAAGATAACATACTCAGCCTAATAAAACCCTTACCTAAGAGATGGTAAAGCCGAGAATTTAGATATTTAAGCTTGGTAGGTTCCATATGGTATGGTGCCATAGAAATAGGTCGGATGCCCAATTCAAGATTAATAATTAACTCAATATCACGCTCAAGAGGAAAACTAGGTATATCAATAGAGAAAATATCAAGAAAATCATAGACTATAGGAATAGAGTCAAGTGAAGAACTCTCCATGCTAACATCATAAATATAAGCAAGATATGACTCACAACCCCTCAACATAAGTCTCCTAGATTGCACATAAGAAATAATCCCTATAGGTATGTGGCTACACGATCACTACCACTTAAATAGGGGTATGTCAGACATGGTTAAGGTAACGATCTTGGCGAAATAATCCAAGATCACATGGTAAAGGGATAACCAGTCCAAGCCTAGAATCACATTAATGTCCACTATATCAAATACAATAAAATAAACCTGAGTATCAAACACTCAAACAGTCATAATACATTATCTTTAAACCCAATCCACTTCAAAAAAATCACCCAAAGGAGTAGATATACATAATAGAATAGAAAAAGCATCCCATAACTCTAAGCGTGGTTCATAATAAGAAAACACATAGGAATAATTGGACCTCAAATCAGATAAATCAAAAGATAATAGATGGAACACTGAGATAGTACCTATATAACAACATCCGAAGACTCTACTTATAGTCTACAAGTTATAATATATAAATAACCTTGCCAGTCACCTGGCTAGATGCCTGACCGATCACCTACTGTACCTGTCTAAAGACCTCTATAGGAACACAAAAGACCACCTCGATGCCCTATATGATACCTCTAGCTAGGGGAAGCTATACCCTAATCAACATAACACTCTATGTTATAGGTATAACTACCCTACATAGGGGATACTTTCTAGAGAAATGGCTGAAGGCCCCCACACTAATAACATAACCCAGGTGCTGCACTGTATCTAAAAGATCTAGCTAACCTAAAATAACAACCTCACACAGAATATACCTAAAACAGCATGGTTTTTAGGACCTTAGAAAATTTCTTAGATTTTAGGTTTTCAGACATTATATAACTAGGGGCTACTAGTCAAATAATGGGGAATAGGGGTGGTCCCTAGTTTTGGTTGGACTTGGGATGCCTATTACAATAAGGCCCTGGTTTGGGTCATGTCAATTTGGTATCAGATCTTTAGGTTCATGTTCAATTGGGAGTCCACAAAGCTGTATCGAGTAGATTCTCTTTTAAAGGTGTATAGCACACCACAATCATAAGGGATAAGTGATGAGGTATTTAGGAAATATGTCTTTTCTTTGTGTTCTAATTTCAAGCTTGGGATTTGAGCTCTGGAATCTTCTCTAATTCCATTTGTTTTCTTTTCAGATCATGCCTTGATAATCTAAAGTCTATAAAAACTTCTCTATCCCAAATAGGGATGATGTTGATGGAACATGATCTACTCAGGGGATCCATACTCAATCTAAGGGTCCAGTCCCTGATATTTTTGGAGTTCCATAGGTTTTTTTCTAGTCCTACTCAAGCAGACATGATGTATTTAAAGTTTCATCAATTAATCTATATGATTTCTCAGTTGGTGGCTTTTCAGGTTAAGCTTGGTGAATTTTCTATCCATTTTCTGAGGCCACAGGGGTTAGCCAGTTCATGAAGATGATTTCTCTAACTTTTACTAATGTTAAGGTAGAGAAGACCCTCAGGGTTTTATAGATAAGATAAAAAATATTATCAGGATTATGCATGCCATAAATGTAGAATTAGTGGAGTTTATAGCTTATCAGCTTAAAGATATGACATACCAATGGTACGAGGAATGGGATAGGGCAAGGGGTGATATTGAGGAATCATTTTTGTAGGGGACTTTATCCAATGTATTTCTAGGTTGCTTCATTCCTTAGGAGTTAAGTAAAGCAAAAGTAAAGGAGTTTGTTAATCTAAAATAAGGGAAGATATCGATTAAGGAGTATGCTTTAAATTTCACCAGCTGTCTAGGTATGCTTCAAAATTGGTGTTTGATATGAGGGCTAGGATGAGAAAGTTCACTTTAGGACTATTTTAGGATTTGATCGTTGAAACCAAGATTACTTTCTTTATCCAGAACATGGATATTTCTAGGTTAGTTATTCATATGCAATAGGTGGAGGAGGAAAAGATGAAGTAGGTTGAGATAGGTTAAAGGTAGGGTAAGAGATGGTGGTCAATAGCAAAGTGGTCAAGATGATGGTAAGTGGCTAAATAAAAAGTGGGGGAGCTCTGGTTCCTACTCCACAACCAGTGCTCTTTATCTAAAGCAGTTGAGTGATAAGCATCAGTAGGGTGGCGACAACTTCAGGGCACAGGGTACCCAATCTCAATAAAGTGGGGCACAGTTGGCTTTATTATGTCTTTCTTGTAGGTTTTATGGTTGATTACATTAGGGTTTCTGTGATGAGGGAAGGGACAGGTTCTTTAAATATGGTAAGTGAGAAAACATGCTTAGAAATTATACGGTTGGTAAGGTTGCTTTGGGAGTGAATAAGGTTTGGGTTGCCTCCTCATCTGCTCCTTCACCAAAGGGTGCTGCTTTTGCATCTGCTTTTGCTTCTGGTACTGGTACAGGACAAAATTAGTTTTATGCTGTCACTACCTGACAAGAGTCTGAGGCATCACCTAATGTCATGACTGGTACATTACAACTCTATTATTAGGATTTTTATTATCTTCTTGATTTGGGGTCCAGTCTCTCTCATGTGACCCATTTGTGGTTGTGTATTTTGGTTTTGATACTGAGGTTATTTTAGATCCTTTTTCAATTTCTACCTTAGTAGATGACTCTATGTTTACTAAATGAGTCTATAGGGGTTGTGTGGTATTTGTTGGTAGTAAAGAGACTTTGGTGGATTTGTAATTAAAAATATGGTGAATTTTGATGTCATTCTAGGGATGGATTAGTTACACATATGCTATGCATCCTTAGATTGTCAGAGTTGAAAAGTTGTCTTTAAGTTCCCTGGTGAATTGGTTATTGAATGGGAGGGTGGTTCCTTATCTCCTAAGGGGAAGTTTATATCATATCTTAGAGCTTGGAAGTTGATCTCTAAAGGGTGTCTCTATCATTTGGTCTGGGTTAAAGACTCTAACTCAAAGGGTCTTTCTTTGCATTCGGTTTCAATAGTGAATAAGCTTCCTGAGTTCTTTTTAGATGATCTTCCTGGTGTTCCTTCAGATAGGGAATTGAGTTTAGGATTGATTTGGTCCCGAACACTCGTCAATTATCTATTTCTCCTTATAGAATAGCTCTGACTAAGTTGAGGGAAGTTAAGGAGCAACTTAAGGATCTTTTGGACAAGGGTTTTATCCATCCTAGTGTATCCCCATGGGGTACACTGGTGTTATTCATACATAATAAGGATGATTCCCTTCAGATGTGTATTGACTATCGAAAGTTGAATAATGTGAAAGTTAAAAACAAGTATCCTCTTCCAAGAATAGATAACTTATTTGATTAGTTTCAAGGTGCCAAATTCTTTCGTAAGATTGATATCTGATCTAAGTATCATCATCTTAAGATTAGGGAGGTGGATATCCCTAAGACAACTTTTTGTACTCGGTATGGGCATTTTGAGTTCTTGGTTATGTTATTTGGTTTGACCAATGCTCCTGCGGTATTTATGGATTTGTTAAATAGGGTATTCCGTTAGTTTTTGGATTTTTTTGTCATTGTGTTCATTGACGATATCCTGGTATATTTTAAGAGGGAGGTGGATCATGCCAATCACCTCCATGTGGTATTGCAGACCTTAAAAGAGCAGCAATTGTATGCCAACCTCTCTAAATATGAGTTTGGTTGAATGTTGTTACTTTTTTGGGTCATATTATTTCTAGTAAGGGGATCATGGTGGATCCACAAAAGGTGGCGATAGTTAAGAAGTGTCCTAGACCTAGGAATTCAACTGACTTTCAGAGCTTCTTTGGTTTAGATAGGTATTATAGGAGGTTTGTGGAAAGTTTCTCGATGATAGGTGCCTTATTGACCAAGTTGAATTAGAAGAAGGTAAAGTTCTCTTAGTCAGATACTTATGAGGGTAGTTTCGAGAAGATGACGGATAAGAACTTCAACTCTGATTTTGACATTTCCTAAAAGCAATGAGGGGTTTGTGGTTTATTATGATACGTCTCGAGTGGGACTTAGTTGTATTCTGATATAGTATGGTAAGGTGATTGCCTATGCTTCTAGGCAGTTGAAAGTGAATGAAAGGAACTATCCTACTTATGATCTGGAGTTGTTAGCTATGGTATTTGCATTGAAAATCTGGCAACACTATTTGTATAGAGTGCACGAGGACATCTTCTCTGATAATTAGAGTCTGTAGTATGTGTTCACTTAGAAGGAGCTTAACCTCAGGTAGAGGAGATGGCTTGAGCTTCTCAAGGATTATGAAATGAGTCTTCACTATCATCCAGGTAAGGCTAATGTTATTGCTGATGCTCTTAGTAGGTTTTCCATGGAGAGTTTAGCTCATGTGTATAAGGAGATGTAGCAGTTGGTGCAGGATATTCACCACTTGGCTAATCTTGGAGTTTGTCTTTTAGACTCCGAGAATGGTAGTATGTTGGTACAGGAAGTAGTTCAGTCATCTCTTGGTGCAGAGATCAATGAGAAACAAATGGTTGATCCTACCTTGATAAAAATCAAGGGTGATGTAGGTAGACAAAATGTAATGGTATTTAAAATTAGTAGTGATGGTACCTTGAGGTACCAAGGGCGGTTATGTGCTCCTGTCATTGATGGGTTGAGAGAAAGTGTATTAGCTGAGGTGCATGAATCACACTATGTTTTATATCCTTATTAAATGAAAATGTGTCATGATCTCAAGGAGATATATTGGTGGAATGGTATAAAGCAGGATGTGGCTAATTTTATGGCCATGTATTTAGTGTGTCAACAAGTGAAACTTGAGCGTATGGGGCCTGGAGGCTTGAATCAAGACATTACATTGATGGAATGGAAATGAGAGGTAATCAACATAGATTTTGTTACCTATCTTCCTCGATCTTAGAACCAATTTGATTTGATTTGGGTAATCATGGATAGGATGACAAAGTTGGCTCACTTCTTGCCAGTGAGGGCTAATTTTTTGGCTAAGGATTATGCAAGTTTGTATCTTCATGAGATTGTATAGTTGAATAGAGTGCCTATTTCAATTATATCTGATCATAGTATGCAGTTTTTATCTCACTTTTAGCAGTTATTTTATAAGGGGTTGGGTACCAAGGTTAGTCTGAGTACTACTTTTCACCCGCAGATGGATGGGAAAGTAGAAAGGACTATTTAAACATTGGAAGATATGCTTCATATATGTGTGATTAATTATGGTGGTAATTGGGTTGAGAATCTACCTCTTATAGAGTTTGCTTACAACAATAACTATTATTCTTGCATTGGGATGGACGTTTTTAAGGTTTTGTATGGTAGGAGGTGTAGATATCCTATTAGGTTGTTCGAGGTTGGTGAGGCAGATATGTTTGACCCGGATTTGGTTTATCAGTCTATGGATAAGGTAAAGGTGATTTGGGATAGGCTTAAGGATACCCGAAGTTGCCAAAAGTCCTATGCAGATGTAAGGCATAGGGACTTGGAGTTTGAGGTTGGGGATAGGGTTTTCCTAAAGGTGTCTCCCATAAAAGAAGTAATGTGGTTTGGGAAAAAGGGGAAGCTCAGTCCCTAATATATTGGTCCTTATGTAGTTTTGCGGAGGCTTGGTATATGGCGTATGAATTAGAGTTGCCTTCTAGGTTGAGCTCCATTCATCCAGTTTTCCATGTCTCCATGTTGAGAAATTGTATAGGTGATCCTTCATCGGTTGTTTCTTTGGGAAGATTGGGTATCTTAGATTCATTATCTTATGAAGAGATCCCGGCTGAGATCTTGGATCGACAGGTTCGTTGGTTGCAAACCAAGTATGTATCTTTGATTAAGGTTATATGGTAGAACTACAAAGTAGAAGAAGCTACTTAGGAAGCGGAAGAGGACATGAAGTCCAAGTATCCACATTTGTTTTTGGCTTTAGATATTCGTACGGGAGGTATGTGTTCTTGATCGTATTTTTATTTTCAAACTTGGTTAAACTAAGGTTAATTCCCCTGCATCTTTGTTTTCTGTCATTTGGGGATGAATGATTCTAGTGGGGGATACTGAAACACCTTGTGTTTTGGAACCTTAGAAAATTTCTTGGATTTTTAGTTTTTGGATATCATACGACTAGGGTGTACTAGTCGATGATGGGTTATGGTTGGTATGGTCTTGGGCGTATGTTAACAAGTGCTGGTTGGTGGCTTGGATTGGTTTCTGGGATAGGTACAACTTAGGTGGGTATGAGTCGTATAGTGGGTGACGGGTTATAGGTTGGGTTTTTCTTCACTTAATTTGAAACTTAGTAACTTAGCTTGGATCTGAGTATGAGTGACTCACCATGGGTTTTGTGGTAGGGTACGAATGGTAAAATCCAACTGGTATGTTGGACAGTATCAACCCCTCTTAATTTTGTCTAAGGTATGGTTTATGGGTGCCAATCATCTGATTGGGTATGAGTAGGACTTTGGAGTTGTAAGTTCGTATGGGGGTTGAGATTCTGCTTGGGGTACGAGTGATGGGTACCACTCGTACCCTAGGGTGCGAATGAGAGGGGTGGTCGTATCCTCCTGCAGGTAATTAATATAGTTTAATTTGGGGGTAATCTGGACATTTCCCTTTATAATTCCTTAGGACACCATGACTTAAAACATCTTTTAGGGCTTCATTAACCTATTTGTAATTAATTAAAATCTCTAAACTCTCTTAAAATCTCTCAAGGCTCTTGGGTTAAGCAAAAGCTAGGGTTTCCTTCAAGGTGGTCAATTGAGGCTCATAGGAGTGATTTCTTCTCGTCTTCTTCTTAATCAAAGGCAACATACTTCTCCCTTACTGTCAGTTCTAACTAAAGTCATGTTTATGAATTATTTTCATGGCATAATTGTTGTATGGTTTGGGTTTTCAAATATATGTTGGGGGTTTTGGTTATAAATGCTTAGTTGTGGTTTTCCAATGTTTTAATTATGGATTTACTTGCTTTAATGGTGGTTTGGACATTTGGTTGCATGGGAATGGTTAATTTGTACTTGGTTTTGGCATTGGTAACACTACGCCCCCAATATCTTTGATAAAATGCCTATGAGAATGTTTTAACTATATTTTTGGAGTTTTAATGGAACTATTGCATGGTATAGCTTGGTAATGGAATCCTAAATAGTATAAATGGTTAAAATGGTAATGTCTTGGTGGATATGGTTGTTCTAATTGAAAGCCTTGTGGGGTACAAGGGAATCCCCCAAGTAAACTTAACAATGATCATTTGTGGGGTACATGGGATTCCCAAGTCAACTTAATTATGTAATTTATGTGTACATGGGAATCCCTTCTTCTTTAAAAAGTTGGCTAAGGACATTGCTTGCAAGCCATAGTTGGTATGACGATACCACTACTTATAGCCTTGATTAATAAAAAATATAATGATGGTCTTGGTTATGTGGTAATGGTTTTAATTGGGCAATAATGATGGTGTGCGATAGCTAACCGTGAAGGTGTGAGTCCAATGGACGGACACTGGAAACTTATGTTTTCCATCATGAGGACTTGGTCATGATGACCATGTGGGGTACATGGGAATCCCTTAAGTTACAATTGTATATATGTATCATGGAGAGTGAAGGGTACTTGAGAATCTCCTACTCCTATGGTATCTCCAATTCTTGAGGTTACACGTATCAGGGCCCATTCAGGGGGTTATATTGGACACCTATAGCCTGTGGGTGGTTCTACAATGGTTAGGCTACACATGCCCAAGTTAATGGTTTTAAATGCATGCTAAACCCAAGTCCCTCTTCCTATCATGGTTACATACATATTATGTATGGGTTTGACTGTATATGATTGGCTTACGCGATTTTAAAGTTTGGCGTTATTTTATTCTTATCCTAAGTACTTCCTAGCACGCTAGCCCACCTTCAGGCGGCTATATCCCTATGCGATGCAGTAACCAGCCATTCTACTCTTTTTTCTTAGTAATTGCATTCGGGATCTTCCATTGGATTACAGTGGTGAGCTTTCATAATTCGAAAGGCTCCAGTTCATATCATGGATGTCTTTACATACTTTGGTCAATCATAGACATTGGTTTTGGCTATGGCTGGGGGCATGTCCTAACTGGATATTGTTATTATTTCAGTTAGAGGCTTTGTGTAACTACTATGGGTTGGAATGAGCAGTGTCGGCATTGGTGTCCACATTAGTATTGGCATTGGTATTGGGATGATACCGTTTGACTGAATTTATGATTGTCCCATCCTTTTATGTTATGTTATAGGTAGGAACTTGGTTATTATTTTGGTTTTGGTATGGTTATTTATTGGGTACGGGATGGGTAGACTTGCTTTGGTTGGTCACGGTTATAGATATATCCCAAGAGTCTGGATTGGTAAATTTACGCAATCTTATTATATGATCGGAATTCCTCCGACTCAAGGTATGCGTTTGGATGGGTAGGTTGGGTAATGGGAGTGGTCCCTAGTTCTGGTTGGACTTGGGATGCCTATTATGATAAGGCCTCGGTTCGGGTCATGTCAATATCTCTCTTAAAGGAAAAGCACTACTCTAGATAGTTGGACTGACCCTTATTAGTAAGCTAAATATGACTTGAAATAGCCTACTAGACTGACCTTAATGCTGGTAGTCTGGCGTGGAGGGTACCTACCCTAAGAACCTCTATGTCTAAACTGTGAAACACTTTGACTCAAACTAAAATACCCTAATAATGAGACCTCTTATCTCTGTCCCCTTGGGCCTCATAATACATCTCCTCAATGATCTGGGCATGATAAAAAAACCATAATAAAAGATCTATTAGTGGCAAACAAACTCTGTGAGGCCATGAAATGATGGAATCTCACTCCTCAATAAAACACCAAATTTTCTCATACTCGATCAACTAGATAGATGTAGCATGCCTAGACTACTAATAAAATAGAGACTTATACTCCAAAATTGTCATAAAACCCTGCTCCAATATTCAGAACTGATCTTTAAGGCACTCTTTAAGGCTACAAGGCATGTACTTCTCTAAGAAATTCTTGTAGAATTGAGTCCATGTAAATGGGGGAGATCCAGCTGGCCTAGAATCAAGATAACCTCTCCATGAATATCGATCTATCGGATCCAACTGGTGGTAGTGTAGTTGACCTCACAAGTCTCAATTAGGCCATACTTATGAAGTCTATCCTCACAAGTAATCAGGAACTGAAATGCATCCTTGCCCAATGCCCCAGAAAACCCAGGTGGAGTCAATCTCAATGTCACGACCTAATTTACTAGTCATGATGGTACCTACTTTATTCCACCAGTAGAAAAGCCAAACCATATCCCGGAGCCATAAGCAATTGGCTAATTTGGTGGAAAAAATGGCCTAAAGGCTGAAAGTCCATAATTTAAGGCTTGTAATAATAACAAGGCAATAGATATAGTCCAAAGAATTGATAAAGCATAAACAACCATCCTACGACCTAGTAGTATTGGTACAAGATCTACTATAAAAAGACATAAGTACTGAATAGTCAAATACAATCCATCTCAGATAATGAAATAATAGACATAGATAATATAAGGAAAAAGGAAAACTCAAACTTTGAGAGCTCTCTCTATCTACGGAATCAACTCAGCACGAACGTCTTATCAGCCGCAGATACTAGTACACAAATCTACACCAAAAGGTATAGAAGTATAGTATGAGTACCAAAGTACACGTACTCGGTAGGTATCATCGATCGACTAAGATAAATCATGATATAAATATGATAAAATATGAGATAAATAAGCTAAGTCAAGGTAAAAGAGAAAACCTTGAAATCAGTTCCAATACTATTGTGCATAAAAAAATAAATCTAGAATAGTAACATAAAGATCACACCATTATAACTACTAAATTGGCCCCCATAAGTGTAACACCCCAGGTTCTTGTCCCTAGAAAAATTCTAAGTTTTTAAACTCACTTCCTAACCTACGACTCACCTTATGAGTCGTAAGATGTGATTATGGGTTGTATGACCCAAATCATAGCCTGAACAATAGGTGGTTCCCATGTTACTTTGGTAATTACGTCTTGGGTTAAAGAGTCATAAAGACTATATATGAGTCGTATAGTCCCATCTGTAACCAAACTAGTGTGATGGTCAAATGTTTTTTCCTTGATCACAACTAAACTCAATAAGTCGTAAGGACTCGGTATGAGTCGTATGGTGAAATTGAAGGGTGAAAAGTGTGTTACCCTAAATGGAATCTTTATTGCCTACGACTTGGACCCTACGAGTCATAAGGTCATTACGAGCCATCGGATATAAGTCTTTGGGTTAACAGTTTATATCTCTAATGCCACTGCCTTGAGTACGAGTCAAGGGACTAACTCATAGATAGTCGTTACGAGTCATTGGGTGACCCATAATGATTGGGTAGTAAATTCATAGCTTTTAACTAAGCGGTTATGGGTGGGAATTTTATTAGAGGAATAATTACCAGAGAGGGGTTATTTTCAATACATTAACATATCAAACACTCTCTTTACTCTCTCCAATTCCCCACTCCAAGACTAGGCTAGGGTTTCAACAAATTGGTCATCAAGGGACTTAAGGGTGATTTCTTCTCCAAATTTTGGTGATTAAGACATGTATTTCCCTCCCTAAACTTGTGTTTTAATTATTGAATGAATTGGCTTAATAGTCATGTGGTTTTGATGTTGGGTTTAGAATGATGGGTTGAGGGTTTTGATGTAATATGTTTAAATGTTTTTCCCATGATTATTATGGAATGATTACACTTGAATTGTTGATTTGTACACTTATTGGGTGTGCATAGGTATGGTGATTGAAATTAGGGGTACAAGGATTCCCCAAATTCTTAAACAATGGATCTAGGGGTACAAGGATTCCTATAATAATTGGGTTTTGGTATTGAAATTGATGAGAACCTCAACCCACTCGCATAATTGGTTTGGAATGTGAATTATCAATTTTCTTGGCCTATTACTTTAAAACTAATTTATTGCATAAATATATAAATGGTTAAGAATGAATTTGAAAACCTTGTGGGGTTACAAGGATTTCCCCAAGAGGATAAGAATGATTTTGAAAATCTTATGGGGTACAAAGAATCCGCCATGTTGATTTAAATAGTGGAGTCTTAGGGGTAGAAGGATTCCCCCAAGTGAAATATTAATGACATTTTCTTGCAGGCTATAGTTGGTATGACGATACCACTTGATGATGCCTTAATAACCGACTCCTTGAACTAATGGATGGGTTATATGCTAAATATTTTAATTGGGATTAAAAAAGGGTTGTGTAGCTAGCCGTAAAGGTGTGAGTCTCAAAGGACTGATATTAGGAACTCACATTTGCCGACATGAGGGTTGGTCTAGATAAATATGTGCTTATGTTGCATTATATATATTTGTATCATAGTTGGCATAGGGTACGAGGATTCCCCGACCTTTTATGATTTTTTGGTTCGTGCGGTTAACACATACTAGGGGCCCAACTAGGGGGTTACAACTGGACCCATATATCCCATGGGTTGATTTTAGGATGGTCAAACTACCCAATCTAGGCTAAAGTATCAAAATGCATACTAAGCCTTGTTCCCTACCCGACATGATACATATAATTATGTATATGATTATGATGGTGTGCATTGGATTTTGATTGATTTTTAACTGTTGATCATGTTTTTATATTTTATTCCCTTACCCCTGATTTACATGCTAGAGCTCAACTCACTAACCATTTTCGGATGATGTATCCCCACGCGATTCAGGACACCGAGACACTGTTGGTTTTCCTGCACAGTGATTAGTTGACTTCTGGATTGATTGAGAGTTGACTTGAAGTAGTGAGCTTCCATAATTCGAAAGATCCTTATTTTATGTTGTGTTTCATTATGTCATATACTCTTCTTTGGACTTGTTTTTGGCTATGGTCGGAGGCATGTCCTAACTTTTTATTGATATTTGGTTTGTTAGAGGCTTTGTGGATTACTGTGGACTTAGGGCATTGGTTATTTGTTATTGGTTATTGGTTATTAGATGGTGGTTGTTGACATTCTTAGATTTCCTTTAAGTTATTGATTATGCTATCTTGTTATATGTTCGGAATTCATCCGTTGTTCGTGTATTTGGTTCAGTTGGGTTAGGAAAAGGGGGTGGTCTCTGGTCCACGATGAACTGGAGATACCTGTTACAACCGAGCCTTGGTTTGGGTCGTGTCAATCAGTAAATAAGTATGGAATGATAAATAACCCAATGTGGTCCCCTATAATCTCAGAGGGTGAAATCAAAGGAAAGTTAATAACCAAAGAACCACAAATTACCAAATGTCAGCTATAACCATGAACCATAAAACCATTCATACCGTATTATACCATAAATAAAATGTCAATGTCGACCTCGAGCCGAAACTCAATAGCATCAACATAATAACATCATTTGTTGGATTTAAAATGAAAATCACATCATTAATATCATCATCAATCGCCGGACTTGAACTAAAACTCATATCATCAATATCATCATCAATCGCCGGACTTGAACTAGAACTCAATATCAATAAACCACCAAATTTTGCTTGGAATTAACACCAACTTTCACATACCGAACCAACATAACAATTAAGTATCTAATCACTTCAAAGTCCCAAAATAATCATTTCTTAGTGTATAAAAATTATATAAAATTCTACAAAAGCTAACATAAGTCTTGGCCTAAGGTGGCCGAAAGGGCCCAATTTTAATTGCCAAAATTCATTTTTTTAAGGAAAATTCTACCCCAAACTAGGATTAGGTATATAAATCCATTTATAGATGTTAAATAAGAAACAATTATCCCTAAGATAGAAATTCTACCTAAACTTATGAGCAACTAAGACAATTACGCATAATTTACAATTTCAAGATAGCCTAAACAATCCAACTAATCCAAATATTGTCAATCATACCTGTAACACCTAATATCATCCCATATATAGCATAATATCATAATCATACTACAAAATACCTCAATATATAAAGAGAGTAAACCTAGAACCATTAACGCCGAAGAAAATCCCAAAAAATCTGCTAAACCAATAATTTCCCATTCCAAGAAGGTTTTGCAAGGTGCCCCGCAAAAAAAAATCACAATTCACTCATCAAAATGAGAACACTGATACCCATAGTTCACTATTGTGCTTCGAGTCCAAAATTATATAAAAATTCCATATAGGGCCTATTTGCAAAATCACACTTTCAAACCAACACAATGTCCCTCTATGCTTAAGGAGCATATATCCTTAAAAATGGGTGAATTTTGAGATCTAAGGGTGCTATAATCAACCCACCAATATTTTAGGGATTTTAGAAAAAGGTGAAGGATTAAATCAAGAAATTTATGGAAGTTTACTATGAATTTGAAGAAGAAACACATAATCTAAGTCCACAAATGCTCCAAGTCACCCACCAAATATTCTCCCAAGTTTCCACACTTTTTAAGGTTCTATTTTCTTGAGAATGGATGAAATATGGGAGAAATCAGGCTAAGTGGGGCTTTTGTATTTGCTTCTCAGGTGTACAAGTGTCTCTTAAGCGGACACCGGGTTGTTTAAGCTACTAGTTGTCATTTTTACGACACTAGCAGCCTCAACAGGTGTCATGTAAGAGACCCTAGCGCCACTTAAGTAGAATTTTACTATGCGATAGAAGCCTCGCTTACACGATTACAGTGGGACAACCCAGATTGCTTAAGTGGCCGGCTGGTCACGAATGCGATGCTCTATACAAGTCTCTACCAACCCTATGGGATTCATCCAAAATCTCGTATATGTAAATGAACTATGTTAACCTATCAAATTCAACGTTCCTGACTCAATGGAGTTGTTAAAATTTTCATCCGAGGTTGTTTCGATAAAAAGTGGGACCCTGTAATGCCTCAAAATTTAATCCCGAGATGCCACATGGTGCTTAGGGATACACATAGCTCCAAGCTAACCCTCAGAGCCAGACACTACCTCAAGGAATTCAATTCGACAATAGTCATACACAACGAAGAGATATACCACATCGGGTTCAAGAGAAATACTGGAGAATACTAAACTGTAAAACCAAAATATATTGAATATCTGTACATACCCACCCTCTAGTCTGACAAAGCCTCTATACATCAAAATCAAGGAGCCATTGGGACAAACCCCCAACTAACTCAGATAGTACTGAAAGCCATAACAATAGAACGATATCACAAAAAATATAGACACGGTCCTCGAACCATGAGGACTCACCACTGAGGGAACGTAGTTGAGGCAATCAACTATCACTAACGCGACTGTGACTGAGTAACTAAACCTACATTACGAGAAAATATAGCCCATGGGAAAATATTTGGGTCAGCACTTTGGAATGTACTGAGTATGTGGGGGTGCATGCAACAATGTAAATATTATTATCAATTTCATGAAAATATGCATATGTACAATGATGGCTCACTTGGCTTGAGTTAGATTAAAACATACTTTTCATGATCTCATAGTAAATAAATCATATGATAAAAACCTCAAAAATCATCATAAATAACTCAACTCTTCAACTCAAGACTCGGAGTGACTCGATAATTCAAAAAACTCAATTCTTATGGACATGGGAGGTTTTTATAACCGCCATAAACTACGTGAGATACATAGAGTCCAACGTTTTTCCCTTCTAAGGAGAGAAATCCACATTGGCGGGAGCGTCGTACTCTTGCCAGGGAGTACAACCTAAATTTAGTGATCACAATCTCATACTCGGCCTCTGGCCCACAATTATCAATATCAATCCTACGGTGGCACATAGTTTTAGGGAAATACCATATTTTTCACTCATTGCTAAATACTACTCCCAGACACAAGCTCAGAATGCATTAGGAAATCTACCACAAATATCACAAGGGTCTATCATGAAGACCAAATCAAATCTCTTTCCCATTTATCAAATCATAATCAATTTATGGATTCCTAACTCAACTCAAATCAAATCAATCTTTATCAATATCAAATTGTATCAATTCATTAAATCATTACAATAGCAATAACTTTGATGAAATATCAAGACTCATTGTAACAACTCAATCTCATGAATCAATATACTCAATAATCCAGTTTGTCATAAGGAAGCTTAAATCTTGACACATATATTGAAAGCACTTGAAATATCAACTCATGGTAGAAATATGAAATTCACAATATTAAATATCAAGTCATAACTTGGGAATAGAAAAATAATCATGTATAACAAAGCTTGAACAATTTATATTCTCATAATCTCATGATGAAGTAATTTGAGTATAAACCCACTTGCAAAATCATATAAATCCATGATAGAAATCCAAGCTTTGGGCACAAGAACGAAATTGCTGTTGTTCAAAATCATATAAATCCATGATAGAAATCCAAACTGTTGTTCTAGTGCTTGAGACTCTATCCGCACTTGTAATAAATAATTCTCAAAGCCCACACTATGAGGAATTTGATTCTTGAAGAGATCTTGAAGATTTATGGATAATTTTTGGAAGATTAATGTCCTTAAATAAAAACCCTATATATATTTCTTAAGAGCATTGGAAGATAGAATGAAGAAATTAGGGTTTAAATGGGAATTCTCATATATATAGGGGCCTACAAAAGATGGGAAAAGATTAAAATACCATTGCAAAAACATCCTTTAATTGCTGAAAAAAATAGTTGACAACATTCGTGACAAGCCGTCAGACTTGTGAAAAGTCATCACGAAATGTCATCACAAAAGGGTGGATTTTATGATTTTCTACTTAAGGTTGATGACATTGGTGATAAGTTGTCATCACTTGTGACAACTTATCACAAAATGTCATCACGAGGGGTGGAAATGTGCCTAAGGATGATGACATTGGTGATAAGTCATCACACATGTGATAGCTTATCACAAAATGTCGTCACTCAGTTTTCCAACCTGACATGCTGGAGTAAAATGGGCATAACTCTTGGCTCCGATACCGGATTTCGGTGAAATTGATATCCTTGGAAAGATAATTCAATTATATATCTTTTGGTAGATCATGATCTCAATAATTCATAGTATAACAAGAGATATGGTCATTTGAAGTTGAATACGGCGATATCCTTCCCAAGAATTCAATCGGTAAGGAATGTGTTGATTCACCTAATCGCTAGGACATCTTTGAGGCATTAATACACATCACCCTTGATCATAAAACAACCAAAGCACTATAATTTACTTCTCCTAAGCTTGAGTCATAGTTTCACTATTGGTTAGAGTCTCGGGGTATTATAGACCCACACCCAATTGCCATTTTTCTTAACTTCTAGCCAATAGCCCAAAATGATTCTTGGAGTATCGGGACCCAGACCAAGGGTCCATCCATCGTAAAATTGACATTCTTGAGTTGTTAGAACTGTCAGAATTGGTATACAAGGTTTTTTGACTGAAGTTCATGCCCGGTGGCCAATTTGAACTTACAAAGACTTCAATATAGGAAATTGGTACAAAAATCAAAATGAACTGCCCGATAACCAAACTGTCAGTTCCAGCAAGTCATGAATAACTTGGGACAACTGTAGGAAAGCTCTAAATGGTGAAAATGAACAAAAATATATAAAATGACCTGGAGGGTCATTATAATATCCACTACTAAAAAAACTTTCATACGTGGACATAAAGGATTAGGATGTACCCGAAGCCTCGAATAGGTGAGGATACTAGGTCTGAATCTCAGTCTCAATCTCCTAAGTAGCCTCCTCTACTGGGCCGGTGACTCCATTAAACCTTAACTACTGGAATCTCTCTGGAGTGCAATCGTCTAACATCATTATCCAATATGAGCACTAGTTCCTCCTCAAAGGTCAATCGCTCATCCAACTGGACTAATTCCCATCTAAGTACATAATGTAGACACCTAGTTTCGTCCCTCCCCGATGTCATTTTTACCCATTCTTATTTTATCCTACCTTGTACCCTCACCCAAGTCATTATACCCCGCAAAGTACAAAAAAATAATAAACAAATAATAAAATAACTAATTCTATCTTAACCTAACAACCTACCCAATAAAAAATAACACCTCACCACTACCTTCCTACCCCACATTACCCCACCCCCCTTTTTTTTTCTTGTCCAAGAAGAAAGGACCCAAAAAAATACAATATATACATACCCACATACACAAAAAATGGAGGAACAATAGAGGGTAACAAAAAAAATTAGCATTTTTCTCCCTCTAGACTTTCTCTCTCATCTCTCTCTTATCTTTCTCTCTCTCCATGAAAACCGAAAGAGAGAGCCTCCGATCGCCGACCCTTTTTCACCATCACCGATGAGACCCCCCTCTTCTTCCTCTTTCTCTGATCTTTGACCAAACCTGTCAGATCTGACACCATCGTCTGACCAAATGACGGTGGCGACAGCCGCAGCTTCCTCCTCTTTCCCACTCCGGTGATAATGCCATCACAGCCACCGTCAACAGTACTGACCACCGTTGCTGCTCCCACCATCAGTGACCAGCGCCACTGATCCAACCTTTCACCAGCAATGACGACAGCGCCGACGTTGGTGCCAGCACCGCTCCGCATTAGCCAGATCTGCCGCAGCTCGTCCACCGATGATAACACCATTCACCGGCCGAGAATCCGACCAGCTTCGCTACTCCAATCTCCTTTTTCATTGGCAAAAGTCATCGGAAACAGTGACACCGGTGACTGGCAACGATACCCCTTCTATTTTTCACTGATTCCGACAAAATTTCGCGAATGGGTCTTCTCAATTTTTCATAATTTCAGTCTCAGTTCTTTTGATATTTCTTATTCCTTAAGGTTTTGAATCCATCCTAGTTGTTTTGGTTCGTGCAAGGTTAGTTGGAAATCATTGGTTTGGGGTTTCGAATCTGGGATCTTGGGTTGTTTTTTAAGTTTATTCGGATTTGTGGGTTATTCATCGTGAGGTTTTTGTCATGGTTTTTTGATCTTTTCGATTGAAATCAACTTTGAGTTTTGAGTTGTTCGTTATGAGGTTCTTTGATCGAGTATTTTGGTCTTCAGATTTCTTTATTATCGACAAGGATTAATTTCATCGAGGTCCATTTCTTCTAACTGAATCTTTAATTTATTTTGACTTTTATTGAATGTTGTGGGTGTGGATGATTTATTTGTTGTGTGTTTGGTTTGAATCTTCGTTGTTTGTGTTGTGTTTTATGTAGGTTTTGGATTATGAGATGTGATTAGAAAATCGAAGCATGCACTAATCATGTGGTTTAAAGGGAATTCAGGGCACAAGTTAAAAATTGTTAAAGTGAATTAGGATTAATATTGATTTATTGTTGTTTTGATTCGTCGTTATTGTTACTTTCACGTCTAATTATCAATTTCGTGATAGTATCATGGTAAGTCAAGCGGGTAAGCAATCGTAAGCCGGGTAGGCAAAATTTAGGAATAAGTGTTTCGTGGGATTTTGGAATGTGTGTGAATGTCTCTTTCTAGATTATCATGTTTAATTTAGATGTATTTATTTAGCCGGGAAATGCCCCGAGATCATTTGTATTTATTCACCGGGGAATGCCCCGACGTATCATGTTGGCAAAAAATAATTGTGATGAAGAGGCACGGCATCGGGTAAGACATTGGAGCTTGGTCTAGATTTAGTTTAGACTAGGATTTATATTTTCGTATTTTTTTCTATTTTTCGGACTGTATAATTGGACTGGACTTTTACGTTTTTGGCCTGTTTTGTTCTGTTTATTGTTTGATTATTTGTGTTCTTTTGTGTGGTTTATACATTTCATAATGTCAAAATAGTCGATACACTCCACCAAGCGACCGTGGTCGAACCACGGGATCGAGGGGTGCCTAACACCTTCCCCTCGGTCAACAAAATTCGTTAGCCAAAATTTCTGTTCGCAAACCGATTTAAGAGTCAAATGATTTTGAAAAGGATTTTCCAAAGGTGACTTGGCACACCGGATTATGCCAAGTGGCGACTCTGAATAAAAAAATGCAAATAATCCTTTTCCG